>NW_010539915.1:0-10105 GCF_000687285.1 Phaethon lepturus
GGCCTCACCAGTGCTGAGTACAGGGGCAAAAGTACAGGTACAAGTCCAGGTAGACAACATCCACAGCCTTTCCCTCATCCACTAGGTGGGTCATCTGGTCATAGAAGGAGATCAGGTTGGTCAAGCAGGACCTGCCTTTCATGAATCCATGCTGGATACGTGTGTCCCACCATGTTTCTGTGATGGTGACTCCTATTCACAAAAGCCCCTTCCTCACTGAGCATGCCTAGGAAAAAAAAGGATGCTGTGACTTTAAGTGGAGACGAGTCTTGTGAGAACCAATGGGAGCAAGGTTAACAGAGCCAACTTTTATAAAGTACCGATAACTTGCTCGAGGTGTATAAATATTTCTGGTGTGTTAACTGAGGCATGCTAACTTTGTGGAGCTACCACCTAGCACCCAACTGCGCGCAGATTTGGAATAAAAACAAATATCTTGGCTCTGTGTGTTTTTTGACTCTCTGCACACCAGGTGGAAGAACCCATATTTGGGACAACATTAAGTACTGTCCTGGGATTTTGTCGTATTTAAGTGCTTGTTTGTTTGTTTGTTTTTAAAGTTAAAATTTTTAAGTGATAAATACCTTTAAAGATAATGGATGGTCTGTCTGGGCTTTAGAGATAGAAGGATTTCTCATAAACTCATCTTTCTTTCTTTGAGTTATGTATGGCCATTTATAGTGGCTCCTAGCTGACATTTTGCTGACAATTATGTGATTTTCCTCTATTCCCCCCTGTATAAACCTATACAGGGCTTGTGCGGCAAGGTTTTTGTAGCAACAGGGGACTATAGGGGTGGCTTCTGTGAGAAGCTGCTAGAAGCTTCTCCCATGTCCGATAGAGACAATGCCAGCCGGCTCAAAGATGGACCTGCCGCTGGCCAAGACCAAACCCATCAGTGACTGATAGCACCTCTGGGATAACACAGTTAAGAAGCGGGGGGGGAACCTGCACAATTGAGAACAAACAGAGGAGTGAGAGGAACAACTCCGCAGACACCCAGGTCAGTGAAGAAGGAGGGGCAGGAGGTGCTCCAAGCACTGGAACAGAGATTCCCCTGAAGCCTGTGGGGAAGACCATGGTGAGGCAGGCTGTGCCCCTGCAGCCCATGGAGCTCCATGGTGGAGAACCCCACACCAGAGTAGGGGGATGCCCAAAGGAGGCCGTGACCCCGTGGGTAGCCCACGTTGGAGCAAACTGGCAGAACCTGTGGCCCTGTGGGGAGAGGAGCCCGGGCTGGAGGAGTTTTGGTGATGGGACTTGTAACCCCATGGGGGATCCATGCTGGAGCAGTCTGTTCTTGAAGGACGGCACCCATGGGGGGATCCAGGCTGGAGCAGTTCGTGAAGAACTGTAGCCCATTGGAAGGACTCACATTGGAGAAATTCTTGGAGGACGGTCTCCTATGGGAGAGACCCCAGGCTGGAGCAGGGCAGAGGGTGAGGAGTCCTCCCCCTGAGGAGGAAGGAACGGCAGAGACAGCGTGTGATGGACTGACCACAACCCCCATTCCCCGTCCCCCTGCGCCGCTCGGGGGGAGGGGGGGGAGAAATGGGGAGTGAAGTTGAGCCCAGAAGGAAGGGAGGGGTGGTAGGAAGATTTGGTTTTAGTTCTCGTTATCCTATTCTAATCTGATTCATAATAAATTAAAACAATTTTCCCCTAAGTTGAGTCTGTTTTGTCCATGATGGTAATTGCTGTATGATCTTTCCCTGTCCTTATCTCAACCCACAAGCTTCTCGTTATATTTTTCTCTCCCCTGTCTAGCTGAGGAGGGGAGTGATAGAGTGCCTTTGGTGGGCACCTGGCATCCGGCCAGGGTCAACCCACCACACTCCCTCTATACACAGCTCATTCAGACCAGCCTCAAATGATTTCATGGGATTGCGTAGTGTTAGAAACCTCTTCCAGCAGCTTGGGGCCTCAGTGTGATGTATCTGGGTAGAGTTCAAAAGCCAGTGTGACACATAAGCACAGCCCAGGGAGCAGGCTCCTCCATGGCATTGGGCTTTGCTCTTCATAAATACATTGCTTTGGCTCCCATAAAAAAGACATGCATTGCAAATGCATGCCCTAAGAAATATTGAAAACAATACTGAATGCACTTCTGGAAACTTGGTATTTTCATCACATGCCACCTAAGCTAATACACTACACTGTTTACAGTCCTCCACTACAATATATTTTGAAACGATTACCTTGCTCTGAGTCATTTGTGTCATAATGCTCTCCATAGGTGCCCATAAAATGAAAATGTAAGCTTCTTTTATTGGTGGCACTGCATCTTAATTGAAAATATTAAAGGCTATTGCTCTCCTACAGTTTGGGGGTTTTTTTGTTGTGTTTTTTTTTTTTCCCCTACCTCTCTGTTTAATTGGCTAATCATATGATTTTTTTTTTTTAATGGAATAATCATGAAAGAAAATATGAAGCTAATTTGAATTCAAACTGGATTTGGCATATTTAAGTGATTATCCCAAAGTGGCAGAGGGTGCATGAGGCAATAAACATCTGCTACACTCATGACCATTGGCCTCACTGTTTATGAGCTTGGGAGATACTTACTTTCAAAAGACATGCTTCTTCTTGGGTTATATTGTATTTTTTCCCCCTTGTTTTATACTTATTTCCCCCCTTGTAAAATTTTAAATCCTGCAGGATATTTTTGTCCTTTCCTCCCTCTGCCCCCATCTCCTTTCACATTAAAATCAGAGTGAAATTCAGATGAGATATGTTTTCCAATGAATCTTTCAACCAGTAGGGATGGGTGGCTTAGCTGTTTCTCCACTTATGAACTCTGTGGACTATTCCGGGTTTATGGGCTGAAGAAGTTTATAGGAATTATGTATTGTAGATGGTTCATTGTCCAGCCACCATTCAATTGTATTTGTTGTATGTAATTCCTGAGTTAAGCAGTAACCTTTTCCTTTTCTCTTACTAAGAGCATCCTTAGTCTCCTATAAGTAGGAGAACTAGTTATAACTGAAAGTTACAGGCAGCTTTCTGTTTTTGTCTTTTTAGAGAAGGAAAAAGAAGAGCAAAGTAAAGCAGAATGTATTCTGAGATGTTAGGAGAAGAATTTAGCTAAGGAGACAACAGCCAATAGAAATGACCGTCAGCATCTGAGGCAAAGAAGTGCTTGTAGGAAGATGCGATAATTATTATTTGAGAAACTTGTGTAATACATGTTATTTTGGACATACAATTAGTTCATCAGATCTGAAACAGAATAAGACAATTTCAAAGTCAATATCTTTAGAAACTTAAAGGTTTGCTTTAGGTAATTCTCTGGGTATTCTACATTTGCATGAAGTAAATATTACTTTTAATCTATTTTCTATGATGGTATTGAGATGTCACCATGGCAGCAACCTGCAAGTTAATGTATGGTGACACACAGTGTGTTTTAGGGAAGTTCATCCCTAGGATTGCAATAGTTTCCAAGAATCATCAACTGGGAGTAAATATCTACAGTTTTATAATCACAAATCACAGAATCATAGAATCTTTGGGTAGGAAGGAACCTTTAAAGGTCATCTAGTCCAACTTCTCCCAGCAATGAGCAGGGACATCTTCAACTAGAGCAGGTTGCTCAGAGCCCTGTCCAACCTGACCTGCAATGTTTCCCGAAATGGGGCATCTACCACTTCCCTGGGCAACCTGTGCCAGGGTTTCACCACTCTCAGTGTGAAAAATTGCTTCTTTATATCTAGTTGAAATCTACCCTCTTTTAGGTTAAGTGCATTACCCCTTGTCCAATCGCAACAGACCCCGCTAAAAAGTCTGTCCCCGTCTTACTTGTAAGCCCCTTTTAAGTCCTGGCAAGCTGCAATAAGGTTTCCCCAGAGCCTTCTCTTCTCCAGGCTGAACAACCCCAACTCTCTCAGCCTGTCCACACAGGAGAGGTGCTCCAGCCCGCTCATCATTTTTGTGGCCCTCCTCAGGACCCACTCCAACAGGTCCATGTCCTTCCAGCACTGAGGGCTCCAGAGCTGGACATAGTACTCCAGCTGGGCCTCACCAGAGCAGAGGAGAGGGGCAGAATCCCCGGGCTCAACCTGCTGGCCACGCTGCTTAGGATGCAGCCCAGAAGACGGTTGGCCTGCTGGGCGGGGAGCACACATTGTGTCCAGCTTTTCATTCACCAGTCCCCCCAAGCCCTTCTCAGCAGGGCTGCTCTTGATACATTCATCCCCCAGCCTGGATTGCTACCTGGGGTTGTCATGACCCAGGTTCAGGACCCTGTACTTGTCCTTGTTGAAACTCATGAGGTTCATGCAGTCCCATTCTCCAGCTTGTCCAGGTCTGTCTGGATGGCATCCCGTCCCTCAGACATGTCAGCTGCACCACTCATCTTGGTGTCCTCTGCAGACTTGCTGAAGGTGCACTTGATCCCACTACCGATGTCATTTATGAAGATGTTATACAGTACTGGTCCCAAGACTGACCCCTGAGGGACACCACTCTTCACTCATCTCAATCTTGACATTGAGCCATTGACCACTACCCTCTGGATGCGTCCATCTAACCAGTTCCTCATCCACCCAACAGTCCACCCATTAAGTCCATATCTTTTGAATTGAGATAGAAGGATGTTGTGGGGGACCATGTCAAAGGCCTTACACAAGTCCAGTTAGATGACATATGTAGGTCTTCCCTTGTCCACTGATGTGGTCACTCCATCACAGAAGGCCACTAGGTTGGTCAGGCAGGACTTGGCCTTTGCGAAACCATGCTGCTTGTCTTGAATCCCTTCCCTGTCCTCCATGTGCCTCAGCATAGTTTCTAGGAGGACCTGTTCCATGATCTTCCCAGGCACAGAGGTGAGGTTGACAGGTTGGTAGTTCCCAGGGTCCTCCTTGCTACCCTTTTTAAAGGTGGGTGCAATATTTCCCTTTTCCCAGTCTCCAGGGACTTCATCTGACTGCCAGGACCTTTCAAATACCATGGAGAGTGTCTTTGAACTACATCAGCCAATTGCCTCCAGGCTCTGGGAGGCATCTCATGAGGTTCCATAGACTTGTCCATGTTTCTTAATTTTTCACCCCTGGGAAGGCATTGCAACCACCTATACTGCAGAGTAAATTTGTCATGCAAAGAGAGTCTTAAAATGCCCCAGAAGGAGTAAACGTTCCTTTTTCCTTAGGAAGGTAAACAAACATAAACAGCTCTGTTATGGCCTATGGTAAATTGAAGTGAGGAAATAAGGAACCTAATGAAAATATTATAAAATTCCAGCCACTTGGAACATAATCAGTCAAGGCCCAGGATTTCAGGTTTCCATCATTCATGAGTTTCCTAACTCGTTTATTATTAGAGAAGGGTTGGTGTTGTGGTTTAACCCCAGCTGGCAACGAAGTACCACACAGATGCTCGCTCACTCCCTCACAGTGGAATAGGAGAGACAATTGGAAAAATAAAAGTAGGAAAACTTATGGGTTGAGATAGAGACAGTTTCATAAGTAAAGCAAAAACCACGCATGCAAGCAAAGCAAAACAAGGAATTCATTCACTGCTTCCCATGGGCAGGCAGGTGGTCAGCCATCTCCAGGAAAACAGGGCTCCATCACCCATAATGGTCACTTGGGAAAACAAACACCATATCTCTAAATGTTCCCCGCTTCCTTCTTCTTGCCCGAGCTTTATATGCTGAACCTGATGCGATATAGTATGGAATATCCCTTTGGCCAGCCTGGGTCAGCTGTCCCAGCTGTGCCCCCTCCCAACTTCCCATGCACCGCCAGCCTGTTCGCTGGTGGGGTGGTATGAGAAGCAGAAAAGACCTGGGTAAGCACTGCTCAGCACTAATGAAAACAGACCCGTATTATCAACACCATTTTCAGGACAAAGCCAAAACATAGCCCCACATTAGCTGCAATGGAGAAAAGTAACTATCGAGCCAAAACCAGCACAGTTGGATACCAAGATCACAACAGTTGAAATCTTGGGCCACTGTAGAAAGCTTTTTAAACTGAGAGATTTGCATGAACTAAGAATTTCTGAAGCAACATGATATGTGTGAGATTCTGGTTTCCAGTTTCAGATAACTTAAAACAAAAAAAACCCCCATGATTATTTCTTTTAAATTTTTATGGTTAACTTAGTATGTTTGCTTTTTTTCTTTAGAAATTATCGTCAACATAGGGAACAAAGCAATACTTTTTTTACCTTTTCAAACACTGAAAGTCAAATAAATTAATTTATTCATTTATTTAAGATTGACTAAACTGAATAATATTCTTAAGCTCACATTGCAAGATTCTCTATGACAATTTTACCACTTCTATACTCAAGTTATGTTAAGTCTGAAAAACCAAAAAGATGTTTAGTGCTGTAAATGGGAAAATCCAGAAATGAGAGTTTCCTTTACTGACAGTATTGTAGATGGAATGAGCAACAAGGAGAGGGCCGTGATACAATGTGCTTGGTATTTTGCATGGAAATTGTGTGATCTAATTCCTACCTCAAAAAAAAAAAAATGCAGACAATTACTCCAGATGAAGGAAGTCTTATTATTTGTAATTTACAGACCGGGAGAGCAAAGGCAGATATCACATCCTTCAAAACGACAAGAGGCACTGGGGGATCCTGGCTTGAGTCACCTGAACACAGTAGAAAGTGATTTGAACTGTTCACTACAGATTTTACTGCAAGAACTAGGTCTTTTATTTTTCCTCTCCAAAAATAATCTTTTGAGCATGTAATTAGTGTAATTTCATTTTACAAAGAGAGACAAATCTAAATTATGAAATTCATCTCAAGGTTAGGTTTGGAATATGAAATTTTCTAGTGTATGGAGAAATTAGGAAGCCAAAGTGCTACTATTCCTTCCTCTCTTTTCCAGACAGCTTCACTTGCTGCTGTTTTCTGTCTGTTAAGTTTAGTCTGACATTTATCCAAAAGATTGTCAGTACAAATAAAATGTCATTATATAGTATCACCATAGGTTTAATAAAAACCCACACATCACAGAACACTGAGCCACAAGCTGACATTACAAGATGGATTTTATTGGGAGTTTGCTTATTTTTATTCTGGAGTTGTTTTATTTATTTATTTGTTTGTTTGTTATTATTTTTAGGAGGACAAAACTTCTCAGGGCAGAATATCTTTGCATATAAGCTGAGGAGCAATTATTTTGCCCCACAGATTTCCAACAGACTGAAATAGAATGTAAAGAAAAAAAAAAAAGAGACACATTTTACTTCCACTTACATGTAGCTCATGCAAACCTGAACTGCAGCTCCAGGGCACAACTCAAGATTTGATATTAAAGTGTTTCATTTGCAACCAATTATGCTCAGGATTAGATTCCGCTGCCGCTTCGCTTAACAGTACAGTACCTTGATTTCAAGCAACCTGATATATGTTGGTTGGTTCCCCCCCCTTCCCTTCTCTCTTCTTCTCCCCTTTTCCTGTCCATTAGAACCATCTCCGCCTTCATCAAAACAATTTCATTTGTAGTTATGAAAGCATTACAGCCGGTAAGCGGAGAGTACAGAATAAGCTTAACCATTGTAGCCTTTTTCCCATCTGAATATCACGAATCTTGTATCTCACCATGGTGTAAGGTCTCTGATTACATCAACCTCTCCGAATTATGCTGAAATAGAGGCCATTCAATTTGCTACAATCAGTAACTTTCGAAAGAGCCCTGCATAATTGATTTCACAGTAATATAGGCATAGGTGAATGAGTTCCTAAGCCTCGTTTATACAATGTTTTCTTTCATTCCAAAGTGCACTATTCAATAGAAATCACATTTTTTTCCCAACAGTTGGCAGGTAAAGCTTTTGGCATATACAGTGTTGTGAGAGAAAGGGAGAGCAGGGGGAAAAAAGTGTAGAAACATGAAAATTGAAATTAATGCCCTGGGTGAAATACTAAATGCCGACAAGCCTTGGGTGAAATGACTACTCTTTTCTATGTGTCTGATCAGGATGGAAAACAAAGGATTCATACAGGATACAAAAACCTTTTGAAAGTTAAATGCAGTTCCCAAGTGCAATTTGTTGGGGGAGGGAGGGGTGGATTTCAAAGCTGATCACTCATCTAGGGCAGAAAATATCTGGCTGGGTTCATGAACTAAAGAGACTATGGACACCTGGTTGGTGCTGGAGTCAGGGAAACAACTTTGGAAGCTGGGTAGATACAGCACTCATGAACAATGCAAATGGAACTATTGCCTTAACACTAGCACATTGCACCATCTCTGCCAGTTTCTCCCCCTGCAGAGATCTAGTCACACTGGCTGTTGCTCAGTGGACCAACTTCTTTAGCTCTAAAGATCTTATTATTACTTATAGACCTACGGTTGAAACCTCATGAATGATGCATCACAGTGCATGTAGGATTGCGTGAGTAATGCCTGCTGAGAAAAAAGTGGAAAATAAATAAATAAATAAGTGGGTAGAGAAGTAAATGGATAAACCCAGGTAGCAAATGTGAAGCGTTAAAGTATTGGGGCATGGCCAACAGTTTAAGCTTTCAAGAGGAAAAAAAAGCAATGTTGGATATTTATAATACAAAGAAAAAGTAAGAAAATTAGATAGGAGTTTGGAAAAAAAAAAAAAAGGGTGTCCTTTAATTTGAGAGAAAAACAGGGAGGGAATCTCCATAAAGCAGTGAACCCTTTCTACTACAGGGCTCTATTCTAAAATATGGGCCAAATCACTGTTTGGAGCTGTCTGTCTTTCCATACTGATTCCAGAAGAAAAATGGCTAACCATGTCAGACTAAGCCCTGTGGTTTGTATATCTAAATTTAAGTAAGAAGGATCCTGTTCATGGGGTTGATGTGCATTATGCAGAAGGAAATATATACTTACGGCAGTGGTAATATCAAAGGTGAACCAATGGCTTAGATTATCTCTGGCCTTACAGTTGCAACTCTTATATTCTCCTTGTTCTGCCACAGTTCAGAGACCAACCACAGGATTTATTCTTCTCATGAGAAGTGTCTGTGTAGCTGTATATAGCTTTGTGTGTGTGTATGTGTGTGTATGTGTACAAATTCCCTGCAAAAACAAAAAGTTACCTGTGAGCAGTCCCTGTTTAGGAAGACTGCAACTGTCCCTGTATATTAGTACTCCCTTGTCTGAGGAAAGGGCAGTTTTATGTGCTTTTTCCCACAGTTTGATTATAAACCACTGAGGAAACATGTTCACTCTACTGAAATCTAAGAAGCACTAAAGTTTATGCTGCTTAAAACACTTCTGAATCCGAACTATTTGGATCTCTGAATTTTATGATAATATTAACAGAGCTTTTGGTGAATCCCATTAATTATTTTTTTTGTATTGTTTAATTTTACATGAGTAAATATAATTACTCCTTTTGTCAGAAGTTCTAATACCAATTTATAATTCATGGAGTTAATTATGTTAACGAGGAGGCAATAATTTCTCAACTCTCTCCCCTGTAATTTTAAAAGATTTTGAGACTCTCTCTCTACCCCCCCGACGCCCCTTTTACAATTTCTTTTCCAGCCATGAAATGGGAGCACACACAATTCATCTGTGATATAATTATTTACCATGGCAACAGTTTGTGAATGGGATTGTGAAGTTGCAAATAACTAAAAAGAAGCTTAAGTAGAACAGTCTGAAAAAAATATCCTTTTCAAGGCTAGTGAAGAGTCCTTTGAGGTCAGGAAAGCTTTTGTCTCCCCAATACGTTAAAAAAGGAGGAGGTGAAAAGGTGGATAGGTTTTGGGTTTGTTTTTCCTCCTTTGATTAAATCTTTGCTAAAATCTGATCACCAAATTAAGATAAGTACTTTGTATGTGTTTGTGTATGTGTGAATTGGTTTCACATGGTTTCACCGTCATGTAAAAATGATGACAAGCTCTGAATCTGACAGTGCCCAGCAAGAATGAGAGCAGCATTGGAAGGTCAAATATTGAAAAACTGAGGAAAAGAGAGTCATACTTGCAGTGGCTGATTTTTCTTGTTATATTCCTGAGATAAACAAATGTCTCAAATTCACACTTGTGTGAAAGACCCCCAAAGTTTGGAGTCTTAGAGGCAGATAGAGAAAATCTATTGAAATCTACTGGTATAATCTTTGTATTTTGCTTGAGGCTGCTACTGACAAACCTTTCCCTA
>NW_010539915.1:10136-10978 GCF_000687285.1 Phaethon lepturus
GCCCATCCTATTCAATCATCTATTGAGTATTTCAGCACTACTGGTCCAGAATCAAAGAAATCTACTGATGTTCTTCAAAGGCACACTGAGCTGCATATGAAAAGAACAACAATAACAACAAAACCTCCTCCAGATATGCGATGGTTTACAGTTTACCCACCTGGGAGTAAAGTTAGGTGCCATATTTACCCTGACTCACGACCATAATGATTTCAGAATCAAAATATTTCAGAGAAATAGATTAAAAGCCATCAATACATTTCAGTGAATGCTAATTAATGCAAGAACACTTTGAAAAGTCTCCTGCCCAGGTGGTGGCATGAAGGGGGATTTTGTAAGATGTTTGTCCAACTTCCTTTAAAAGTCAGGCTAGATATGTCTCTGCCATTGAGAAAGATGTCACTTTTCTTGACAGGTAAACTGGGTCCCAAACGATAAAGGCCTTTTCAAGGACACCAGTGAAGTTAGGATGATGGCCAGTGAATGAATATGGAAAGCAGATGCGTATAAAAACATTCATGGCATATATTTTCTCATGAAAGGTTATTTGTTTGCCAAGTAATTACATTAACTTAATGATACTACTCAAAAGGAACTTTACAGAACCTTCTTACCTCCTCCTTGAGCACAGGAGCAGAGGACAAAACACATTGATTCTGACTGCCCTGTCCGGTCTGAAACATCTGGCAACAATCCTGAACAACCTCCTGAACAAGATGAAAACCTATCATCCCCTGGTGATGGAGCATGTGATTCATGGTTTCCTACAGGTTTGTGGCAATCTCTAACAAGAGATGAGCTCTGGCTGAAGATTTTCCTGAACATGGGACATTCATGAAATT
>NW_010539916.1:0-1970 GCF_000687285.1 Phaethon lepturus
CGAGGCTAGCCAGCAGAAGTCAGTCTGTCTGCTGGGGCCCGTCCAGTTGCCCTGTGGCAACCCAAAGGCTGTTGCCGATGTCTGCAGTGCCGTTTTCCCCGTGTGAGGGGGCATCTGGGACTCGGGGGCCATATATACATGATGTCTTAGAACAAGCTTATTAAAATAAAGGGAGAACTATGAAATGCTGGTTGCTTCCATCCACTAGGCCTTAATTTTGGCACATGCAAATTAGTAAGCGCTGCATATTGGAGAAAGTATAGAGAAGAAAATCATAGCTGCTCATCTTCACATACTTAATTAGACTCTGATAATTACCACTCTGTATGTTTTAACTCTGTAAGAGCAACACGTAGCCTGCACGCACATGGCAGCAAATAATTCAGAGACTGAGTCAGTTGATGTACATCAAGCTGTTCTACATACATTTATCTAGACTTCAAAATATTCTATTTTTCAAGGCACTCTGTGCATTTCACTGACATCTACTTGCGCAGTGTGATACTGCTGACGGTGCTGGCCTTGTCTTTTCGAATGCACTAACAATAAACAAAATTAAGTAGGAAACATGCTCTGAAGTGAAGCGTAGGCTTGCAGACGCAGTTCTCAAAGTCATAGCTGTTTTAGGCTGGGATGATTCTCAAAGCATCACTCAAATGACTTTACAAAGAAAGTCAAGCTTTATCTTCCAGCTGACAAAACAGTGGCAGAAGACAGAGCTGGGAGCAGGACTTTGCCTCTGCAAGTTTTAGCATGGCAGCCAAGCTTGTTCAGGAGAGAATCAGGCTCACAGTGAGACCTCACCCATGTCTGGCCTGTGAAGGTTCACCACCCAAATCCTGCTGCATCATTGCTGTTCCTCACATCTGTCAAGTGTAAGTATTTCAAAAGCCCTCAATGATATTTTCCATTAAGCTGTATAAGACTTTGCTGATATTTTTGTTTTTCAAAATGCACCTTTTGAAATTTATATAAAATGGTGCTGTGTAATGCTTTGGGCAGCAAACTGTGAAAGCAAAGCTGCAAGTCTGTGATTTCAGTTCTGGTAGTGGAATGATGTATTTTGCCCTTGGACAAGGCCTGAATAGCTACGGTTGCTGTCGCACTGGGATGTACCCAGCACTTCTTCCAACTGAGACTGAAGTTTTTGTAAAATAAAGTAACAGTTGCAGAAGTAGCAAAATAGCACTGAAGATTTGAAATTTTAGAGTCCAGCAAAAACATTTTGGCCTTCTTTCATGTGATTTTTCAAATCTAAAATATTTTGCTGATATTGCAAATTTAGAATAACTCATTTCTAGATTTATGCCATGACACTGTTTTACACTTGCCTCCAGACATTCAGCTACCACAAAACCAGGCCATTGGACTCTTTTTCCTTCATGTATCCAACTAAGCAACTCTTGAGTCGTACCAAGGTTGTTCACAAACACTTGATTTCATCTCCTTACTTTGTACACAGATAACACTGAACAGGCAATTTCCCTTTAAATGGTTTTGGATATCTTTTAATGAGAAAAATGCTTATTTTTAAACTCTTTGCATAGAAGAATTGGCCTGCCGAAGAAGGAGAATTCTTTTTCCAAAGCTGACAAGAAGCCTTCCATTTTAACATTTGTACAATGAGGCATTTATTTTCCACTTAGAAAATGCTCTCAATGTAGAATTTTATTCTAAAGAATAAAGTTTAAAGTAGAAAAATTTGAAGTTGTCTTTTCAACTTCACTTTAATGAAATGTCTATCTTGCTTGATGAAATGTCTCGCCTTGATCCATATTTTCCTGATTATCCTCCTGAGTTTCCTTCCAAGAGGACATCTTTTTATCATGGGTTAGGCAAGGAAAAAATGTTGAAATTTCAAAAACTCTTTGTGGACAGGAAAGCTATTTCTCATCTTCCTCTGCTGCTAAATACTTCGTGATCCTTGGAGGGGGCAGTGGTATACATAGGTGGCATTCCCGTGGGAGACT
>NW_010539916.1:2001-12344 GCF_000687285.1 Phaethon lepturus
CTTTGCTGTGTGGAGACAGACCTGAAACCTCCACTGGGCTCAGCCCCTCCATGCAATGGGCTGGGGTTAACCACAGGGAGCAGAGGCTGTGCAGACGCAGGGACTGTGGTCCCTGAGTGGTACCCAGGGATGTGGCTCATGGCATATGAATCGTTCAAACATTTCTTCCAGTTCTACACTATTTGCTTTTTAAGCCGAAAAGGCAGAGTTCTCCTGAATATCACAAAATGTTGACAAATTAAATGTAGATTTTGTGATAGAATTTACTAATCTCTCAACCATCTCCATTCAATGGAAAGACCATAATATGAAACGATGAGCACTGAAAACCACCCTGAAGCTATATCTACTGTGATAGAGAGGAAAGTTCAGCTACATCCTTCTGAGTTTCATGAATGGAGGGTGCGCATCTTCCACTTTAAAAGAAGAGCAGCAGATGGTATGTGTTTTTGTATGCCTTTTTGTGCTTGGCATTTAAGCTCAAGGTCAGTTTTTGTTCAGTAACTCTTATTCATAACAGAAGGCATCATATCCCAACTTTTCTCTGAACAAGAAGAAAAGAATTACCCCTCCTGAAGTACTAATGCTGTTGGTAAATTAATTGTGTAATACTTTTAATATGCTTATATCCTTTCTAATTGTAAAAAATAAAATAAATTAAAATCAAAATTTAAAAATTGCACCATACTGTCAAGAGCCATAAAATGACCTAACTTGATGGCGTAGCTCTGCTCTCTGTTTTGATTTTCAAAGCCATGTTTTCTCAGCAAAGCTTCCAAACAGCAAAAACATCCAACATCACAGATGTTTACAATTATAGGCAACTGAATAAGAAAAGCGGGCTTAATTTATCAATCACGATTTTGTTTTTGTTTTTATTTGATGTCATACCTACTTGTGGGCCCTTCCATAAAGTTGCACAATTGCAGCTTTTGAGGATTATATTTCGTGGTCATAATAGAGGGGAAAAAGGGTTTAATGTGTTTTCACAGTCTTATTAACCACTTAACCTTCCAGCATCATTACTCACCTAATTGTGAGCTTTACAGAAAAACCTCATACGATATGTCCTGTTGTGAGTTCATAACAGAAAACCTCTTAACAATTACTGGGATTACTCCAAACCAAACACTGACCTTGACAATCCCAACAGATCCCTGTTGGAGGCTATCAGACTATAAAGCCTGATGCTCTCTTCTAATAAAGAGATTCATCTCAAATTCCTTTTTACTTCTGCATGTGCAGTGTGAGGGTCCCATGCTCCTCAGAGCTGGCTGAGTAACTCCAGAGATGCAGCAAACAGAGCCCTTTTCTCATAACTCAAGCATCTTCCCTTGATTTAAAAATAAATGGTGGTGAATTCAAAGTACATGGTGACCCAGACAGTTATCCAGGTTAAAACAATGTCTTCCCATTAAAGCATCAAAAAGAACTACGTCCGTTTTCATCACATGTAACTCTGATCCAGAATCCAGAGCTGTTTGCTGTATTGCACAAAACCAAGCATGGTGGTTCGTGCTTTTGCTAAAACACAAAGTGGCTTGTTGAGAAGTCCTTGATCTCACATCTTGAGGGGCTTTTATGATTTTGTCTCTACCACTGTAATGGGACACTGCTGCAAACACAGAAAACTGCTCCAGTCCTGCTCCAATGAGGAGAGTAACTCCTATACTCCGCACCGGTGAAGTGTCGGGCATAGGGAACAGCTAAGTTTCAGAGGCAATTGTGTTTACCTGGGCTTCCTGCCAGCCACAAATTCTCCTTCTAGGTGTTATGCTTAATTTTCTTACTTTTGTGGTTTTGGGTTGTTTTTTTTTCTCTTGTACAGAAGCTAACCCAGAAAGACTAAGTGTCTGTTGAGGCCAGATGAGACTGTGACAGGTTCTGCCTGGAAGACCTCCTCCTGCCTCTACAGTGAGACCAGTTGGGTCTCATGGGAGGTGAGAACTCAGTAACTGGTGACAACCCCACATCCCGTCAGGGACCACAGGTGTTGCTGGACATATAGCACTAGCTTCACTCCCAGTCTAGGAGGGCAAGACACATATGGGATGCAGCTAGGCATGTGTCAGCATGCTACACTCTCATACACTGTCCCAGGCCAGGTAACAGATAAATGGGACAAGGCAGCCCAGGCTCTGTCCTTGCAAGCTGACTGGGCAAAGCTTGGGTGTCTTCTGCAAAGGTTGGACATATCCTCTTTCCCACCTGGAAATTTTGACTGAGAGGAAGAAGAAATTCCACATTTTCTGCAGGAGTGCCAGAGCAGTCAAGCAACTCCTGCTGCCCTCTTGTTGCCTGGAAGGCTCAGACAAATGTCTCCTGCTCATGGACAGGTCAACACAAAAGGAGGCCAACCCCCTTCAGAGGCATCAGATCTACAGCACATGCACTCACAGTGGATCACCTGATACACAGGAGACCTGACGAACTTGCTAAGCATGTGTCAGCCATCTGTGTGGTACATGTGCAGCTGATGCAGTGCATCCCAGCTGTGTCAAAATCATGTGCGTATGTTATATAGTACCCAAACCCTTATTTCTCCATGAGATTTTCCAGGAAAGACTTAAGGCATCCTACAATTAAAAACTCACTCTAAGTACAAAATCGTCTAAACTTGAAGAAGGTCTAGAAGAAGACAGAACATGCTGGAACAATGACATTTTGATGTATTGTCTTCCTGCTGGAAACGTGCCACAAGAACATATGTGCAGAGACTGACAGTCTTCCTTCATGAGAAACTGAAGTTGTTTCAGCATTTGAACATAGGATTGCATATTGACACGCCTGAGGGATGAGATGCCATCCAGAGGGACCTGGACAAGCTTGAAGAATGGGCCCATGTGAACCTCATGAGGTTCAACAAGGCCAAGTGAAGGGTCCTGCACCTGGGTCGGGGCAAAGGACACAGGCTGAGGGATGAAGGGATTGAGAGCAGCCCTGCTGAGAAGGACATGGGGGTATTGCTGGGCGAAAAACTGGACATGAGCCAGCAATGTGCACTCACAGCTCAGAAAGCCAACCATATCCTGGGCTGCATCCAAAGCAGCATGGCCAGCAGGTTGAGGCAGGTGATTTTGGCCCTCTCTTCCACTCTGGTGAGACCTCACCTGGAGTCCTGCATCCAGCTCTGGAGCCCTCAGCACAGGAAAGACATGGACCACCAAAATGATCCGAGGGATGGAACACCTCTCCTGTGAGGACAAGCTGAGAGCCTTGGGTTTGTTCAACCTGGAGAAGAGAAGGCTCCAGGGAGACCTTCTTGCAGCCTTTCAGTACTTCAAGGAGACTTAGAAGAAAGATGAGGACGGACTTTTTAGCAGGGCCTGTTGCAATAGGACAAGGGGTAATGGCTTTAAACTAAAAGAGGGTAGATTTAAACTAGATAGATGGATATAGTAGATATAGCTAGATAACTAGATTGCTCTGAGCAATCAGATCTAGTTGCAGATATCCCTGCTCATTGCAGGGGGTTTGGACTAGATGACCTTTAAAGGTGCCTTTCAATCCAAACAATTCTATGATTCTCTATCAGTACAGTAACCATGCTTACCTTCCCTGTGTAGAAAGACTATTTGTCCTTTTGCAGATTAAAAATTAGAAGGCTTTGATTCTATTGTCATTTATGACATGATAAATCAAGTGTAACTGAAGAGCAGACAATGAGTGTCATGCTCAAACTAACCTACTTGAGAAACCGACCTCACAAGGAGGCTCTCTATCTTTGGGACTGAAGTATCTCACAGTGAATACCTGAGCTATAGACCAGTGTTAGCTGGGAAAGTACACAAGGAAAGTATTGCTGTACACCTGTCCCTTTCTCACTTAATTTTAAAGAAGCCATCTAAAATTGACAGGTGATTTACACCCTAAAAGTGTCCATTTCTCTTCCTCTCTGTCTCAGAGGGGTTCTAGCTGAAATGTCATTCCCTACACTGTACATATCCCTAGTCAGTCAAATCAGTGTAAGCTGACTCTCTAAATCTCCATGGAAAGTTTTGCTTTCCGTATCAGTGCAACCAGTATTCATCCCCTTGGAGACATTCAAATTTTCGTGAGGTGAATCTCCTCTCTTCCCTGCAGCCCAAGCACCCCCATGGTTGGACCTCCGTGTTTTATGTAGAGCTGGGTGCCATGGGCAGCAGAGCAGAGGGGAAAAATCAACCTGTGGCAGACCATCTTCTTTTAGAATGTCCACAAATGATGTGTAAAGACTGGGCTGATTTCATGAAATGCATCTTACTATGGCCTGAAAGAGGAAGGATGTGAAAGTATTGCCCTTTATTCCCTGTGTGAAACATCTGTTATGGAAAAAAATACATTTGGAGAAGAGTACCTTCAGCTAACTTCAGCTGTGTAAAAGCTAAGCACATAGCGCAGACCAGGCATGTTGGCTCCCAGCATTTCTCACAGGGACACTTCCAGAGGGCTATTCCTCCCAACCTAAGAAGGTCTTAAATATTTCAGGTACAAAGAGGTTTTATGCTTCATCTTCTACATTCTTGCTACATGTGGGAAGAAAAGCAGTCTTTCACTATCTTGCTTCTGCTAATGAGTTACAGAAATTACTAAGTTATTTGGTTATAATTTCTGTGCCTGAACAAGATCATTCTCTTCTTCTGTCTTTTCTCTACAAATATTGAAGACTGTGAAACACAAATCCCTGGGCTATGACCAGCCAAATTAGCTTAAGGCGGTACATGGTGCAATTTGTGTCTAACCTCTGTGGTCAGGTACCCAGCACTGCGGCAGAATTGTGCCATTTGTGCACCTTTTTTAATTCCGCCAATCCAAGCAAGGCAATGTTGGTAGCACTGTTACTTTCTGTATTACTGCAAGGCTGGGGAAGGACAGCATTAAATTCTGTTGACTCTTTTCCTGGAAAGCTTCCAGAGGGAGTTGCGGAAAGAGCATGGGGTCGGTTTGAAGGTGCACAGCCCTGGGTGAGGCTGGTATGCTTTATGGGTTGGCGTTCAAACTCACAAACAGAAAATTGACATAAATCCTCCTCTGCACTGAACCTGTAGTAACTAACCCTGCTTGAGAGTGGGGACGCATTGTAACTGCTAAAAAGAGGCAATTTAAAGCCTAGGGTCTTTAAAACATCACATTGTATCCTGCATTTTTTATGGTGTTCTGTAAAAAACTAACACAATAAACAAGAGAGGAGGGACTAGGATAGGCTTTCAGTACACAGCATGGCCAAAAGAAGTCTGCTTCAGGAACTGTAACTTTTCAATTTCCTATTTTCTCTAACATTAAATTAACATCAGTTTTCTTAAATTTCCTCTACTCAGTTTAAAAAAAAAAAAAAAGAAAAAAAAAGAAAAAAAAAAAGAAGCTGCTTGCATGTATCTTCCAGGCAAAGATCCAGCACTAGGGCTGTGTTGGAAACAAGTACCATTGTTAGACTGCATGGTCCATCACAGCCAGGCTCTCAAGATGCTCATAAAAATCTGGGACTCACTTTCATTATGTGGATACATGCAAAGCACATTTGCATCACAGGGAGCAGTGGATCGTAGGCACGTAATAATGTTTGAAGATATACCACACTGTAGCAAGAAACAGAATCAGTTATGATTACTTAATGAATGGGCTAATAGTCCTCTACTTGACATGTGATTTTTTCTGCCTTAGCAAAAGTGACTTTAAAGCTTTCTTCTTTAACTGTCATGGGATTTGGGATTTGTGTGTGTGCAGACCTCCAATAATTAAATAATGGACACATCAATAATGGAAAAGAGACAATTAGTTTTGATTAAAAGTTCCTAGTCTCCTTTAATGTCATTGGTAGGAATTGCACAGTCCAACATATGTCAACAGCCAGCAACTATTTTTTCTTTCCTTTTCTTCCTTTTTTTTTTTCCCAGAAAAGTGGATTTACCATGCCAGGTTACATCATTTTCACATACATTCCACATATGGCTCTTCCAAAAATTATAAACACAGATGCAGAACCATAGTCTGTTTGGCTCCTGCCCCTGAGAGTGACACCCATTCAACCACTATATGCAAAAGAGCCGTGTTGCAAAACTGAGGTAACGTGTGTGCCAAGAGGATTTGTTTCCACTGGGAAGCAGAACTGAAGTGATTCCAGGGTCCTTGTTTCTTCATGTACCTTTTCTACAAAAGACTACAGAAGGCCAGCATAGATGGTCTCCTAGACAAGTACCACTGGCCCAAGTAGCCATTGGATTCAATGGTCCTTGTGGCCATCAGAAGCTTTTGTGAGTCTTGTTAACAAAAATGGACAATTACAACGTTCCTGGAAGTACATGAAACAGACTCTTTTTTCCCACTTCCTTATTGAATAGGTGTCTGAGATTTTCCAAATGCTTCAAAATCAAATAATGGCTACAGTTTTTTCACAGAATCATTGAGGTTGGAAGGAACTTCTCGAGGTCATCTGGTCCAAATCCTTGCTCAGGCAGGGTCACCTAGAGCAGGTTGCCCAGAACCATGTCCAAGATGACTTTTGAATATCTCCAAGGATGGAGACTCCACTCTCTGGGCACCCTGGCCCAGGACTCAGTAATGCTAACAATAACAAAGTGTTTCCTGATGTTCAGACATGTGTTTCAGTTTGTGCCCATTGCCTCTGGTCCTGTCACTGGGCACCACTGAAAAGAGCCTGGCCCCATCTCCTTTAGTCCTTCCCACCATGTATTTATATAGATTGATAAGATCCCCCTGAGCCTTCTCTTCTCCAGGCTGAACAGCCCCAGCTCTCTCAGCCTTTCATCATAGGAGAGATGCGGCAGTCCCTACTTTTGGGAAGAGATATCTTTAGCAGCAGCAAAGGTGTGCTGCTTGAGCCTTTGCAATTTCTTGCTTACCTATGATGTGCAAAACTCCAGAAGCCCACTTTCTACTTCTTCTGGCCACTCGGTTGTGTTTAGTTCTCATGTAGCATATCACAGAGCACGAGACATGCATACACCTTTCTCATAGAGACTTTATTTCCAATATATTGCATCTTCCTATCAAATATAAGAAAGTGCTTCATTGCTTTGCTTACAGGGTTTTAAAAAATCCTGGTGATGAAGAAGAAAAGGTGACTGACTACTGTAGACCATTGATTTATGGTTACTGCAACAGATGGCTGTGTTTTGCTTCATGAAAACTTTTTGAGTGGGTTTTTTTGACTCCACATTCTGAGTAAAATATTTTTGCCAGCTAACAGGAACAAACGGGCAGATTTTTTAAATTATTTAGGAACCTAATTCATGTCAAGGGCAGTTAGGTGTCTACGTGTACTTAAATATCTGGGCCAGAAGAACAGCAAAGCCAGCTAAACCAGCTAGTAGGGCTATCACAGGGAATAGGTGGTGTCTCTGAGCGGTCTAGAATTAGCATAGCCTAAACCAGATTGAAAGCAGGGCCTGTCCTTGTAATAAGTGTTTGCCTAGTGACTCACATCATCAGGGCCCCCACCTCTAACTGGAGCTTTTCAGACTGAAGCTGCTGGGGTGCTATTACTAATAATAGTATCAGGACCCATGCTGGAGAGAGATAGATGTGTACCTGGCAGTCGCTGCAGCGTAATAGGGTGTAGCCAGCTCCAAAGGGGCTCTGGACAAGTTCCACCTCGATGATAGAGCTTGGGCTGCTCTCCACAGCTCTTTCAGATTGCATCTAAACACTCCTCCCTGGAACAAAGTCCTCAGGCGCTTCTCTGCTTCAAAGCCCGCCTGGGATAATAAGAATGAACAAATGCTTTGTCGTATATGTTGGAAGAAAGAAGGAAGACGCATTTCTTGAGGATGAGGCTCCTTGTAAATACAAGATCTTCCTTGAATCTTTCAGCTGTGTTCAGCCTTCCTGCAGCTTGGCTCTTCTTTGCAGCGCTGTCCTGGCTGTAGCAGATCTGTGGTTATACTGATGTTAACTCACTTTGGACCCACAGTGCAATTCCACCTGCAAAGTGACTAATCTGCCTATGCCAAGTCTTCCTAGCTTTGCTCCACCAGTGCATAGAGCAGGAGAGGGACTGAAAACCAACATTAAAACTGCATGGTGTGTCCTGTAATCTGGGAACAGTTCTGGCAGCTCACAAACTGCTCAATAATGTGCTCGAGAGATTTTTTCTTCCCACAGTCTGAGGAGACTCTTTAGATACACCTGCCTCTTTCTTTCCCCCGTAGCCTGACCAAGTGCAGCGACTGCAGTAAGAGGTGTGATGGCAGCTGGTAAGTGAAACAAAGTAAAGGGAGTTTTCATTATTGGCTTCCATGCACTCTTGGTTAGGTCCCCGTGAGAGGGGGAGAAAACAAGTGCACCCCATTGCTCCTGCATCCTCCTGAAGCCACTCTGGCAGACCTGAGAGCAAAGGAAAATATGTCCCCCTTGTTTTCTCACTGATGTTCATTTCTCTCATGTCAGGCAGCAGCTTAAGAAAAACGTTTGTCAACAAAATTAGCAGCTTTTAAGAGGGAAGTGAGAAGTCTGCATTTGTGATGTTGCCACCACAAGCCAAACCATTGCCCTTTCTGGTTGTATCTGGGCTGCAGTGGGCAACAGAGAATGGGGGAGAAAGGGAATAACTAAGCAGGGAGGCTTTACAGAGTAGCAAACAAACAGACAATGAAAGGGTGTGTTCCTGAAATCCTTCAAAGGGTGTTAACTCTTTCATAACAAGAATAATCACTCCCCCTTAAGCTGGTAGTTTCCTCTGTGCCTCATTAAGGTTAATTCAGTGGGCCAGATTCATCCCAAGAGTCCTTTCATTGAAATCATTGCAGTGATACCACTAATAACCACAGAAAAACAAGCCAAACATTGTGTATACGAGAGAAATAGTTGTGCTGAAACTTATTGTGAGACTTGTTTATGGCCTTGCCAAACTTTCCTGCAACATTTCCTTGCTTATGTGAATGGAAAGGAAACATGTCAAAAGGAATTTAGGGAACCGCACTCTAGCCTAATGTCAGGTTTGCAATATGGTTCAACAAAATCAGCCTAGTCAAAGAGCTGGGAATGGCTGGTTTCTGAGAACGGTTCAGACACAGCTCGTGAAAAGACTGGAACATGGGACTCCACAGCTGGAACCATATGTGGTTGCATGCTGCTCCCTGATCGTTTTCTTTGCAATGAATGCACTGCACAAGCTGCACTATGCAGCTGTGCAGCTTCACTGGGACGGAGGGCCCACCCCTGTCTCTGCTCCAGCGATGGTCTGATAGCCAGACAGACACGCTCTCGTGCAGTCTCCATCCCTCCCCAAGGCTGAGGAGGGCACAGGTGCTATGCCTCCCTCTTGGCACACCGATGCCCTACCCACTAAGATACATGAATGGTGGCTGTCAGAGCTGCAACCATTTACTCCTGGAGGTTGTGTTTTGAAGACTGTGCCTCATCTGGCCATTTCGCAGGGGCCCGGCCAGACTGCGAGTGGGCAGGGTGCTCCCCGGCAGCCCGGCCTCGTGCGCTGCTGCTCTGCAGTGCAGGCACCTCCAGCACCTCCCCACCACCACTGCTGCCCGTTGGCCAGCTCTCGGTGGCTTCCTGCTCAGCACGCAGGATCTTCCCATCATCCTGTTGAGGTGCCCAGCAGTGCTGCAGTGCCTTGGGGTGCGGTCCTCCGTCTGTTTGTTTTGGCAGCAAAAAAGGCTTGCAAAGAGTCCTGCTCTCCCCCACACTTTATTTCTGCCCTCCCGGTTGCAGCTTGCCGCCCCCTCAGCTGTGCCGACACAACTGCTTACGAAGCCACCCCGCTCAGCCAGGTTGCTGAAATGCCCTGTGGTGAACTGGGGCACAAGGAGGGAAAGGAACTGGAGGAAATGGGCTGAGTGGAGCATGTGGGAATGGCTGCAGCCATCCTGGCTCCTGAGCAAAAGGACCATGGAGTTGTACCCCAGTGGCCTACGCAGACAAAAGAAGGGCTTCAGCCCCTCGCTCCTGTGTTTCCTCTCTGCAGGTCAGAGGTCTGGAACAGAAGGGTTGCAGCACCCACCTTTCAGTGCCTTCACCTTTTATTCTGAGCCTTACTTTTCTTTCCTGTTTCCAAACCTGATTTACTGCTCTTGAAGCTAGGAGAAGATCAAGCAGGACAGGACAGCAGGAAAGAGACACAGTCTAGTTGGGAGTTACAGATGAGGCAAAGACAAAACTTACAACCCTGGAGATATGCTATTGTCCATGAATTCTAACAGGGCATTTACATCCAGCTCCAAGTCATCACCATGCCTTTCCTAAGAAAGAAAGAGAGGCAAATGAGAGGAAGGAAGGAAGGAAGGAAGGAAGGAAGGAAGGAAGGAAGGAAGGAAGGAAGGAAGGAAGGAAGGAAGGAAGGAAGGAAGGAAGGAAGGAAGGGGGGGGGGAGGGTTGGTGCTTCTCAGGCT
>NW_010539916.1:12480-43847 GCF_000687285.1 Phaethon lepturus
GGGAGGTTTTGTGCTTTTCAGGCTGCCTTCTGAGTTCAACACTGGTTTTCAGATAGGAGCATATCTCTCCTCTTGTTCTCTCAGCAGGTCTTGCAAACGTCAACAAGCACCAGGTGTTTGAAGTGGCAAAATATTTGGAGATTTAAATTTGTTTGATGCTGATCTGCTCCTGATAGGGCTTTTATTGTTTTTCTTTATTTTTAAGACTTTTCTTCCCCTAAGCAAAAGCTCAAGCTCAGCTGAAAAACTCCTGTAAAAGTGGGAGTGAAAGGGAGGAAAACAGCGAGAAAAGACCTTCTCTGCAGTTGTGTCCTTGATTTCCAGAGATTCTTGCAATCTGAGGGCTGAGAGTTGGTTCAATGCTGACTCATGTCTGCCTCTGCAAGGAAGAGGCAGTGAAGGAAAGACTGCTCTCTGAGCATGGGCTTCTTTCTTGTGGCTTCCACAATCTTGAGCCCATCAAGTTTTCCTATTTCTTCACAAACTTCCTGATATGTTAGTCTTCCCTGGGTTGATTCTGCAGGACACTTGTGTTTCCCAGTCCCACTTACCTCCCAAGACCTATATAAAAGTAGCATTACTTTTTCAATTGAAAACCCTGAAAGAATCTCAGCAATGATTTCTCATTAAATTGAAAGATATGTTAAAACAGCTCCATAAAACATGTATGACATAAAATGAAACACCATGAAATGTTGTGACGTCTAGTGGTGGGTGGAATGAGTAGGATTTTATTTCTCCTATCTTTTAGCTACCTTTCAGTTTCTGCGTGGAGTCCATCTGTGCCCAGAGGTATTGTTGTTGCAGCTTGTTACAAAGGAAATACCCACTGACCTCAAACTTGGATAAATATATTCCACCCTCACCAACTTTCTTTGTCTAAAATAGGCATTTATTTTTCAATTCTGGAGGAAGCAAAAAGACTTCGACAAATATCCTAACTGAATTTATTATTTATTGGAGAATATCTCCCAGGTTTGGGATGGAGGATGTGGGGAAAAAAGAGAGTTTTATTATTGAAAAATTACTCTAGACTGTAAGGAAAGTCATTATGCCAGAATAAAATTTTTTTGCTTCAGAACTGAGTGACCACAGAAGGATCTGATCTGGAGATGCCACAAAACAGCTTGACCCACAATAACTGTGCCAGCCAGCTTCTCTGTGGAGGCATTTCTTACCACGCTTGTCTGGCTTAGGAAAATGAAATATGCTTAGCAAATGCATTACATAACACATATTGATTACTGCATTTTTCAGTGTCACATGAGCAAAGAAGACTTAAATGTTTTAAAATGAATGCATCTAGAAATAGTTTGACATCTCCAAAAAGGCTTCAGTTCTTTACTGTGAACTCAAAAGTCTTCCCAGGTTCGGTCACTGCCAGTTAGCATGTTTTTCTCTGGCATTTTCTAGTCAACAGTTGGGGTTGTTTAAAATCTTGTTAGCCACTATGTTACCAAAAAAACCTTTCTCTTAGCGCAGAGTACACTTCAAAGTAATAGGTCACATATTTCTGTCTTTGCCTAGTCATTTTTAACTAACTATTGCATTCAGAAGTGCTTACTAGAGAAGACGAGATAGCAATCGGTTATATGCAACTTTAGGAAGTATGCAGTAATGCAAGCCTTTGTGAGGCCAGACTTTGTGTGCTAAGGGGGTTTTGTTTGGTTTTTCAGTCCACAGCTACAATGAAAAAAAAATGACATGGGCGTTTTCTGATTTTAACATCAATAATTCCAGCCTTTTACATGCTGTTTCATAGTCATTTTGGACAGTGTAAAGTGAGTTAAAAGTGGGTGTACCAATCAGACCGATAGTATTTTACTCCCACTCTGCATGGTTGCAGGTCATGGAGAATCACGGTCTCTGTTTTTCCACATCAGGGACTAGATTTTACCACTCCTACTCAGGCTGAGGTCCTAGTTTTACAATACGGGAACTTCAGCAGAAACACCGGGGTAAGGGGTTCATGTTTGCCACCCCCGCCTTCAACTGCATCTTTCCAGGTATCAGCACACTGCCCGTATGTTAGCAAGCTCAGCCGAGTTTAAAAATAACCCCCAGTTTCTGAAGGCTGTTTTTCTCTTCAGTGGTTGACGGAGGAGGCGGCGTGCACTCTGGGGGCGAGAGCCGGCATGCCGAGGCAGGCAGGAGCGCCTTCCGACAGCGCCGGCCCTGGTGCCTGGGTAGCCTGCCGCGGCAGCCAAAAGCATTTCATCCCTACCTGAACCATGGGCAGCTCAGAGTCCTTGGGGTCTCCCCGTGCACAATCCTGCCTTCTCCCACCACGGCAGTTAAATGCTGTTAAAGAATGGGCTGCGCTTCCCTTTTGCATTCCTATCTGGCTGGTGGATCTTCTGGCATTCTTGCTCCCTTGCCGGTGTATCAGAAGTGTACCTTCCGAAAGGTTATGCCCTTTCTCAGTAATTGTCACAGGCCTAGGTAACACCAAGGCTTGATATAGGGGCAACTGCAGCAAGAAAGGAAGAATTTAATATGTAGAAAACCAAACTAGATGATCCAACAGTTTGCCTAGTCCTTATCCAGACTCTATAAGTCCAATACGAGAACTTGCAAGTAAAGAGTTAATCCCCCAAATGCTTCCCCAAGTGAGGCCACTTGCTTATGCCAGCAGTCAAGCTTGTGTACAAGAACTTCATGCACAAGGAGGCTCATACACTGACAGAGCAATGGCTTTTGCACCTAAAGAGTTGTTAGGATGGTGCTGTTATTTTCTATAAATTATTCTTTTATTCTTCCTGAAAAGTCCAAAACAAGAGCCAAATTTTCACTCAGACACGGTCAAATACCTCCCCATAAGCCAGGACTTCCAGTATACAAAGCACTTCTCAGACATCCATTAATCCTCAAAACAGCCTGTGAGGTAGGAAATTGTAAGTGTTATTATCCCCACTTCACAGGTGGGGACTCTGAGGCAGGGAGATTATGTGATTTGCCACAGGCTACACAGCAAATCCATGCCAGACCCAGGCTTAAAATTCAGCAGCACCTGACATCTGGGCAAATACTCAAGCCCTGGTCTCTGCTGCCTCTAGAATATGTGTTTACTTGTGCACATGCCTATCTTAAGCAGGTCTCCTGATGAACATTCATAATCAACAACTGTATGTTCCTGTGTAGCACAAGGGTGTACACACATACCAAGAATGTACAAATCTAAGCAAAGCGCAGGCTAAAACATGTCAATTTGAAGAAATCTCCCCAGAAGTCAAAAAGAAGGTCTGCACAGTGAACTTCTGAAAGTTGTATATTGCTAGTCAACTTCAAATGAAACAGTAAAGTCTGGATCATAAAGTGTTTTGTGTTATGCCAATAGACATAAATGATATTATTTAAATCAGTGTTTTCCTGTCCATTTGCTTTCTGAAGAAAATGCATAGACTGGCCTATGTTCAAAAGCAGAAAAAACTTCTGATTTCCTTGTGCTGGGAAACACAGATTGGATCTGTGAATTTAAAGGAAACACCATAAATTTTCATGTAAGAAGTGAATCTTTCTGATAAGGTTATTTTGCTTTGAAAGAGGTAGATAAAATATACCATTCATTGCTCTAGTAGCATGCAGAATATTTTTGTCTCTTTTCATACTACTGAATTCTTTTTGTCAGTTCATTATGCAAAACCCTGATCACAGAAGTTTAATGTTTTTGTTTTTCCGTAGTGGAAAGTACTTCTTTGCTGTAGTTGTCCTGTCAGCTCTTGTCAAAACGTGTCGTTGTTCATTTTCCATCTCAAAGACTGTTATGAAAAGATTAATTTCTAACCTCAAGAAAAAGAAGACTTTTTTTTCTGCTTTCTTCAGAGTTTGTGTGTGAGTTATTTCTAATGAACACTGAAAAAGGCAGAACAATTTAAAAAGTGGTAATAAATGGGAAGGTTTTGGATCAGCTTTCTTCTCTGGCACTGGCAGACCCTCCCATTTCGTCTTCTCATCTGCACCAAGAGCCTGTGAACTGAGTTTGCATAATAACACCCCATCAGACCCTTTCTCCTCTTTGATTTCTAACCTGAATCCAACACAGAATATCTACTCATTCATCCACCTCTTCAGTAACACAATCCACTTTCCCTGGTTCCTCCAAGCTCTTCTTTCAGACCACAGCTCTGTCTTCTTTCAGTCTTGCCCACCCACTTCTCACTCATCTGCTTCCTTTCATTGCAGCCTTAGAGATACCCAGAAGGTATTAGAAGCAGAGTGAGAGATGAAGAAAGAGGAGAAGGCTGAGAAAATAAAATGTAAGAGGTTCTTTCATGGAGAAAAAAATTAGAATAACAACAATTTTCTGCATTTTAGAAGCTTTAACAGTATGTCCAAATATTCCTACACAATTTATTTTATTTACTTAAATAATCTTGCACTGCTTAGTGTAGTCTGTCCAAAATTTAAAAATGCAGTATGATAGTCAAATCTTAATGGCATTCAGATATTTCCTGCAACGCATGTTGTAATACTGATAGGAAAAACTTTTGGAACCCTGCACTGCTAAAGGAAGCATACCTGAAAGCCTGGAACAGGCTATCTGTCCCCATTAAAACATATTATCTATGCTATCAACCAACGTATCTTTCCCAGTCCACTCAGCACATATACCACTTGCTCTCTTCTAAGCTTGTGGGTTTTTGGTACTTTGGTGCCCAGTTCCATATAACATACAGCAACACAACCATTCCAGTCACTTTCATTTATTTTTATGTCTTCTTTTTTTTTTTCTCTGTTTTATTTCTTTTGCTTTTTTCCCCTTCTTTCCTTCAGACAGAATGTATTTTTCTGTATGTTTTTATCAGTGTGTTTTGTGTCCCATCTTTTTACACCCAGTGGCAAATTGCTGCTACTGGAGATCCTTGTGAAGACACATCACACTTTATTCATCACTGTAATGAAATTATTATTCTTCTGCAAAGGTATTCATTCAGTGGTTGCCCATCTCATATTTGGGTTTGGTTTTAAATGCAATATTTAAAACCACTTCTTGAGCTTCTGTCATTGAGCTGTGCAGTTCAAGTCTAGCTCAGATATTAATTCCTTGTAAGCAGATACATCATCCTTTTTGAAGCGCAGGGAAGAGCAGAGACCAGTAAAAATACAGTCCAGGTTGCTCCACTTGGGGAGACAAGTTGCTTACTGTATGCTTGAGAGCCACGTAAGAACTAATTGGCTCCCCAAAGTCCAGTTCCCTCAACAGCTGTATCAGCCCTTGACACTTGGTATGATAACACATAGTAAGATTCACTTCAGAGATAAGTGATGCTTATAGTTAGTTAGACTGCAAGGACCAGAAATTAATATGCAACACTAGTTCCTGCCAGGACTCTTCTGTCTGGTCTTAGTCACGCAGATCAGAGGTGAAATAGCAATGATAATATTAGAAATATTGCTTAAAGTTTATTTTCTTTGCTCTCTTCATTTAAAGATAAGAATGCCCATTATTTTTAAATCACTCGTCTGCACTGGATAAATGTTACAGTTTGTGGGTGTGCCAATTAAAGTTAATTATTACTTGACTGATCTGACTTAGCATTAAAAAGTCTGGTAGAACTGGCTCTGATCTTGCAAAGGGGACTTTTTCTTCTGTATTCCTGTGTGATTAGGAAGCTTGTTGTTTTGGGATCTGGATTTCCTGATCATCCGTGCAAAAAGACAAGATGCCTGATGAATGCCAAAATCGTTCTGTATAATGTAATTCAGCTGCATTGGGCCTGACCTCCATTTCCTTGGAAAGACGTAATTGGTGCAATCCACCCCATTCGGCTTAGCATGAGTTGTACAAATCTAAGTGGTGCCACTGGTCTCTTTTTACAGCCAAAGGAAAGAAATGGGAACTTCTGAGCCATCCCATCCTAAAAAAGTACTGGAGAGAGCTGATGTGATGCACGTTCCGAGAACTGTTTCTTTCCATGTCATTGGCTATAAAAGAAACTTAGAGGGACTAGTTCAGGTTTAGACAGCAGAACCTTAGATGCTGAAATTAAATTAAATAAATCCCATTCATTTTCATCCAACGACTGACCACGACTATTGGATCAGTGGTGGGTAGATTATCTGCATCAGAATGTATCTTTCCCTTTCCAACTTACTTGTGTGGTTTCAATTACAGCTTTCAAAAGTTCAGTTTTCAGTTCTTTCAAGAAAAAAATATTTCATTTGTTTTGGTTTAGTCTGAAACTACATTTTTTACTAGGCAATACAACAATAACAAGACAACAAAAATGTTTACTATTGACTGAAACTTTTCATTCAACTCAGAATGGGTTGTTTTGTTTTCAGCTTAGCGATTTTTAGCTGTTCCTTGGATTTTCTTATCCCTTTAAAAATTAACATTAAATGCAGACAAACTTTGAAATGAACTATTGCCTCAAAACAAAAAATTAGAGAACATATTTCAGCAAATGTTATGACAATATGATGCAAAACTCAAACAAAACTATCCATAAAATCATGCCAAATCCTGTTTCAGATCTTCTGACATTCTATATTTTGGAAAAATAAATCACTTAGAAGAAAAAATGTTGTTCAGTTCTAGTTTTCTTATAAGTTATTTCAAATCAACAGCCCTAAAAAAGCAGGCCTTTAATGTGCCTCCAAGTGCATAAAATAGGCATTCAAAGGCTACATATATACAGAAGAGAAAATTAATAAATGTAATAATCGAAGTGAGAAAAAAACAAAGACCAAGAATAGAATGGGAAGTGGAAGGAAATTTTATCTCATTTCTGAAATAATTTAAGCATGTGCTCTGCTGCACCGTAGTGTGTTAGACGTTTTGCTGAATTGCAGCTCTGAACTTGGCAACTAAGAGATGTGGAAACATATATTAGAGCTTATACTTCTAGTGAAGTAAAAAAAAAAGAAAAATGCACACGCCAATTGCATGCACGCTGCCCTTTCTTGAGACTAGCGTTGTCACTGTCTGGCAGGTGTATGACGAAATAGATAGGTGGGACTGGTCCTCGGGGTGCTGTTGGTACTAGAGGCCATTGAGAAGAGCTGTTATTGCATTGGGGAACATGTAAAACACAAACACCCACTCACTCCTTTCTTCTGTATGCTGCGTTGTGCTGTCCCCACCTTACCATTTACAGATCCTGTTTTCCCTCTACTCCTCACCTCCACTGTTACTTCTTTCTTCTTTTTGTCTGTTGGGAGGCTGTGGGAGGGGGGCCCTTGAGTACCTTTTCCTCTTTGCTTCATTCCCAAATGGAAAGAAAGAAAAGGACTCTGGGTTCCTTTCAAGTATTACTCATACCTTTCCAAAGGTGCTGAGATCCAGATTCATCTTCAGAATAAGCTCCATCAATTGCACAGAGTTCCTAGGGAAGATGTTGATTTTTGCCTCTTATTGACATGTGTGAAATTAAACATATAAAGCAGATGAAAGAGAAATCCAAGTCAGCAAGCAGAGTTATAATAGCGCCTCTTTAAACTGTCTGGGTAGTGTTATGACATTTATGTCTTTAAAAAATTCTTCCTGCTCTGTTTCATTACCTCTGACTACTCTGCTTTGTACATATAAAAAGATAAATTAATAGATTCTTAGAATTGTTCATGCTTCCAGAGAGAGAATAGAAAAGTATAGGCTTGGGGGAAGCTCTAAGTTCCAAACCTGAGAGGCAAACACATCTCTTGGATCCCTTATATTGTCAAACATTGACCCATAGTTCTCACTTAGCTGGTGGAATAAGGGTATGAAAAAGTGTTTCTTGGAATGAAATTTGGAGCGGGTGAATTACTCTCACTGAGACTCAGACACATGGTGTGCAGGAGCATACACTACAGAAGGATCCAGGTGTTCCCTTGTCTTTCACTTACACAACAAATTTTACAACCATTTCAGTTCATGTTATACCATGCATACATATGTCATCATAGCCAGGGCATATTAAAGAAGTAAAGCAATAGCCATTGAGCACACTCCGCAATTCTGTGCCAAGAGATATTGTCACATGCTCTCCATATCGTAACTAGAGCTGTGACTCTTTCACTTGTGCTTGGCAAGGCTTACTGACCATGAGATCATGGCAGATGGAAGTCTGGACATGATAACACACTCATTAAGAACTGAAGCTGCTGCTGGTAGTGTCATTAATTTTTTTTTTAAAGAATCCTCAAAGCCAACCTTGGAAACTCCCTCATCTCATCTTACTCTCATTACTAGCAGCACTATGAACATGGCACTCCTGAGAGAGAATGGAGGCTGTGCTAGAAATGAACTCAGAGCAGGGCCATTTAATTGCAGCAACACAAAGCAATGAAGTGTGGTGCAAGAATGACAATGAATATTTGTCTGGAAACAAGTTGGGTTTAGCGGCAAGTATTCAGCAAAAGCAAGAAGAGAGTATGTCCCAGTTACACAGCTGGTTTATACCTCCAACTCCTAGAATGGCAGGGAGACGGTTGAAACCCTGGACTGATACGGTCTTAGTGAGGTAGTCCTGCCTGCCCATTGTTGAAACCTGATAGCCAACTTCAGTTAGGTCATCAGAGAAATTAGTTTCAGTGATACATTTTGAGGATAGGCACTACAATGTAAAAGGTATCTACATCTTTTTTTTTTTCTTCCTCAGAAAAAAAGAGTAATCCACTCAGAAAACAATTACTGAATTACTGTCAAAACACTGTAGGAGGGAATATTACATCAGCAGGGAGCATTAACGCAGCCGTTTACAATAACTCGCATTCTGACTTCTCTTCCACTTATTGTCAAGTACAAAGGGATGGTCAGGAACTGTGTGGAATGAGAACCAACCAAAGAGTATGCTAACAAAGGAAGGAAATAGTGCAGATGCAGTCACTCATCCACTCTTCCTGCGCCAGTATCTCTTCGCTACCACCCAGATGTAAGGACATACAGCTTTTTTGGTCGAAGCCACTTTGCCCCATGGCTAGGCTTGAGCATAGAGAAACCCTCAGCAGACACTGAAGGATGGCAGCTCAGTATCGTCATTAAAAGGAGGTGTTTTATTATGTCCTCTCTGTATTTCATGGTGCTGTTCCCCTCCAGCCTTCTGTCTTTTTATTTCCCTCTTGAAAACTGTCTTCCTTTTTCCTTCCTAAGTTCACGTATCTGTTGACGTGCTGAGGGCTTGATTTCTCAGGGTACAGGAATTTCCCACCTCTCATTGGGCATTATATAATTTATGACAGTGTTGTTTCACTACTCAGGATGGCAAGGTAAAACTGGAGTGGAACTCTGTCCACCTAGCCCCCAGGCAGGCTCACACAAATACAAAGTGTGGGGTGTGACAGAGGGCTAGGAGACGGAATAGGTGGGGTGGCAATCTGGCCCAGAGCTTGGGGAGCTAGTAGAGACATGATATTCCCATTACTACCCGCAGAAGATATTACTTCAAATAATATTCCTTTAATCCAGTCCACTGTCAATGGAGTTGTACACCGGAAAGATGTTATGCTTGCTCTTAACAAGAGATGTGTCATTTCTTGGCAAATGACTGAAGGGGAGTTGTTACCTAAAAGATGAGCAGCTGAAGAAGCTGGTGTAAGAAGCAGAACTATTAATAATGCTACAGTAGAGAAATACACGTAGGGTATAAAATATGTGGTATCAAACAGTTTTTTCAGGATCAAAGGTTCAAACCATTTCCTCAAAGGACCTTTTAATGGGTAATGATCAGGAGTGAGTGCTTCCGTGCTGGCCAGGATGCATGATAAGGTATGGCTTCAAGGAAGCTCTTTGTAATTTCATGGAAAGATAAAGTAAAAGGACCTTGCTCTCTTAAAATAACAGGAAAATACCCCTTATGATACACTGCCAGATCTATCCATCTAAGGAAAGAATGAGTTGCAATTCAGTCACACTACTGAAGAATTTGTAAAAGCCAGATCTGAGCGAGTTCATCCTTAAAGCGCATTGTCTGAAACTATAATGAGGGCTGTACGCACATATCTATACATGCACCCACACAATTGCTTTTAAAATGCTGCTTCTGTAAAATACAGCTGTACTGTATGCCTAGAGACATGGTGACTTTGGTGGTGACTCAGCTAGCTCATGTTGATAGTTAAGACGTTTCTTTAAGGTACATTAGGAAAGTTTCCAAATCTGTTTTCGCACCCTCAAAGAGAGCTAAGACATAAAAAATGATTTTGTAAACAAAGATATTTCCAGTATAGCAATGATGTAGCTGCATTGCACAATTAAGAGATGTGTTTAGGAGCAACAGACTTGAATACCAAGGGACTTTAGGCTAAAGCTTTTTGCCCACAATTTTTAATAGACCTTTCTCCTCTGAGAGACAGCCACAAGTGGCTGCAGAGCAGATCAGGTGAGGCCACCATCTCCTAGTCACTGTACATTAGGTAGCCCTTCAAGGCATTTGCTCTACAGACGATATGGGTTCATTGCAGGCCATAGCCACAGGGTATGCACCTTTCCAATGGGGCTATAAAGGTTTGTGCTCTTAGTTGTGGAGATCTTTTGTTTGGTTTCAAGTGCTGTCTGAGGATGCTATACCAGCACAGTAGCTAGGGGAAGGTAGTTGTGAAGATGCAGCAGTAAGGCTTCATTTTCCCTAGTAACAACACAGGACTTCCAGCAACCACAAACACATCTGGAGGCTCATGCCACACTCTTCAATAGCTCTGTTACCCAACCTGATTCAAACAGAAACTGTACCCATGGGCCTCTATCACAGCATGAGCTCCGCCGGCAAAATTTTGGAAGCAGAGCAAATAGGCAAGCTTCACAGCAAAGCAAGTGTGCACGTTGGGTTCTGGAGACTCTCCCATTCCCGGTGGAGTTAGTAACAGAGCACCTGAACCCTGAGCCAGTACACAGGTCAAGAGACCATGAGCCTTTCTACTCCCCTCCACAAAAGCAGTGTGCTAAGTGTTCAATGTATGCTGAAGCACTCTGCTCTCCTGCAGCCCAAGCATGCCACCGAATTCACTCCTTACACGGAGAAGGAAAGTACTGCTGCTTGTCCAAGTAGACTGAGCTCTAGAGGTCAAACAGCTGCTGCTTTTCCTGAAGGTTTCAGACCTTTTCCCTATTAGTAATTCCCCATGTAATGGTAGCTTGCCAAACAAATTACAGAAATTTCAGGCTTAATAAATACCACAAGAGCTACAAGTTCAAGAGTTTGATTCTGGTTTAGTTTTGCGTGCTCCAACATGAAATTAATCTACTAGTGCATCTTCAAGTGCTTTCCAAATAACTCTACTGTTTGTTGTACACTTCTCGATGTTTACAGAAAAAAGCCATTATTTCTCTAGGTGCTCCTCTTTCTATAGCCCTAAGTTATTGTCTTATAGTGCGTTTTGAAACTGTGAGAAACAATTTGCATTGACTTCACAGCTATAATTTATAAGGAACATAATGAGTCATTGTCACAGGCTGTTTGCCTTTGTTCTCTTCTACTTCCTTCTTTCTAAAGGGAATTTTCTTAGAAAAAAAAAAATTATTCATTTTGATAGATAGCTTCAGGACTCTTAAAAAAAATAGGAGCATTTCTGGAAAGTAGTGTGAGTCAAAGACAAATTTTGACCAAAGAACAAACACGAGACAACGTGTTGTATTTAGTGCTAAAACTTAAAAGATTTGCATAAAGGGTATTATCCACTCTTTACAAACACAACCACCCATATACTCATACACTTACACCTATTGCTTAACAATAGCTTGGCTATTGCAGCAGTGAAAGTAGCAAAAAACTCTAGCTCACAGAAATGTTTGTACTTTGCAACACTTAGGGTTTGGTCAGTCAATTGGATTTAAGGGCAGGTTTAATAAGCATTTTTATCTCCCTGAAATAAGACTCTCTTTCACCTGAAGATCTCTAATCTCATTTCCAAACATAAACATTACTGAGCGCGGAGGAATAGTATGTTCTGCCTGGTTTTGAATCTCTTTGAAAAACAATAAGGTAAGATAAAATGTGGACAACTAGGGCCATCATGTTTGTAACCCAGTAATTATTTAGATTGCTTAAAGCCCATAAAGTGACATGTGAAAACACACCCAGCACAAATATCTTTTGCTCCTTTCTAATTTCACACAGGGACAAATCATTTTGTTTCCCTCTCTCCCTTGGGCTTTCATAAATCCCTGCTTTTGCCCTCGTTGCGGATGTGTGTTGACCGATGGAGCAGCCCCACTGGCTCCCCAGCAGCTCTCAGCTTTCACCAGTCCGACCAAAGCAGCAGAAGAGCCTGGTTTGCTTTTACGGTCTAGAAAGTGTGACTGCTCACAAGTAGCCTTAATGGACAAATGTTTCATAAGCCCCTTCTGAATAAGGGATACCCATTGGCTATAGCTGCCAATCACCTTCTGCTGACAGCTTCCCTACATATAGGCACCAAACTCTGCTTTACGTTTCCATATTGAATACAATATTTCTGTTTCAAGTGTTTAAAGAAAACCTTGGGCTTCACTGTATGTAGACAGAAGTGAAGCTCCTGAGTGAGGCTGAGATGAGGCGCTGAGCTGGTCTTTCAACATATTTCAGTATGGGTAGAAATAAATTCTTGCAAATGAGTTCAGAAAGGCACTTAAGTGCTGTTAGACTTAAGCAGCCCCGTAAAATTACTGCATGCATTTTAAGGATTTCCCCTGAAGGGGGTCTTACAGCCTGTGCCCTATGTGAGAGATGCCACATTCTTCTCTAATTCTGAGTGGTCATACATAAATACGTATATTTATATAAATACACTCACACATATATACCACAATCATGGGTTTATGATTAGTTGATGCTGACTATCTGACTAAGATGACACTAGGGTGAATCACTACCAGACCAAATTTGCTCAAGGTCAGACTTGTTTTCTATTTTCTTTTTCCTTCATAATGTGGCTTTTGTTCAAGGTGATCCATTTAAAATATGAAAAACCCCCAGGAAGTGTCTTTTGTGGCTTATTTGCATAAGTAAATCTTTTGGAGGAAAAGAATACACACACTATATTTATCTGGTGGCATCTTTTTATCCCTTTTCTTTCCTTTTTTTCCAGCCACATTTAGGATTCAACTTTCTCATGTGAAACCAGTGAAGTCTTTTTTTCTGCTTTAGACATAATACAAATGACTTGTCAGATGCTCACTATGTGACTCATGTGCCATAATGTGGAGAGATCTAGAATACACAGTCTGGAAAAAGTGACTGAAAAAGTGGCAGAAAAAGTCTTCACACTCAGGATTTCCTCATGTAAGTCAGGAGCAGCTCTAAAAATCAGTGCAGTTATGATCATGTAAAACAGCATCAGGTCTTACGTTCAGCAGTTGCAAGGTTATGACATACAAACCACGGAGATTAAGTGGAGTGGGTTTTGAATTAGGAAAAAAAGAGCAAATGTAAATACTGTCCTACAACCAGACCACCAGAGAAACATCCTGAGAAAAAACGATGTCTAGTGTGGCTGGCTCTGAAGTAAAACCAGCACATCCCTGTCACATTAGCATGAGATCAGAATCAAGTCCAGAAAACTCAGAAAAAAAATGTCTGTCAAATGGCACTGCTAAGAACTTTTCCAGATAGCTGATGCCATTTACTGTTACCTTTCCAATGGTCTCCTTAAAAGCATACCTGTCATCAGCTGCACAGAGGCCCTGAATGCCCTAAGGTTAAGCTAGCCCTGCACCCACAGATGAAGCCCACAAGGACATTTGGCCAGATACCAGAAGAGCTTCCTGCCTTCTCAGAACTCCCACCTCTCTCTCGTTTGGAAAGCCATTTTTTTCCCAGGCAAGCCATGGCAGTTGGCCGCCAGCTCACTTTCTCATACGCACACATGACAAATGTGATGACAAAGGGAGATGAAGCATGGGTGAAGCTGGTCCAGGAGATGCAGTGGAGACAGAGGAGGTGCAACAAGTGACAAGGGGCAGAGGCTGCCTTGCCCTGTGGACTGGAGCCAGGGGCTAGGCAGCCTGCAGGCTCTTTCCAGCTGTGCCACTGGCCTGTTGCTTGATCCACAGCAAAGTCCACCACCTCTCTGCCTTTCTGTCTCTCTTCTCGTGTCCCCATCTCATAGAGCTGTACTGCGAGCCACCTGAGCCACACAGGGACAGTATCAAGTCCCTGAGAGCTCTGCCCTGGCTGGGCAGGAGACTTGGTGAGAAGGTGGTGAGAAGGTGGGTGGCCCTAGCAGCAGGCAGAGTTGGGAAGAGGCAACAAGCCTCTCTCTGCCTGGTGCACATCAGCCCAGGGTTCCCAGTCAGGAGGTGCTCTACCCTGTACCCAGGCTGATGTACGCCCAGGCAAGGCAAATGGCTGGAGCAGAGCCCTGTCTCTGCCCGCGGGAGGGAAGAGATGATTAGCTGAGTGCACTATGGACGGCTACCTCGTTGATCATCTGCTTAGTGACTTCCAGGTAGGAGGAAGAGGTGGACCTGGAGCAAAGACATGCTGCAGTCCTGGGGTATGGCTCTCACCGGTCACAAGGTACCATTATAGCCTGGCATAACTCATCCCCACATTGCTGGCGCTCTGACACGTATCTCCAACAATTAACATGCCTCACTGTGGGATTTCACCCCACAGAGAGGAGAAACGTTGTTTTTTTCATCTCTGACCACGACATAATCTGGTGTCACCTGTGAAATTACATCACTGCGTAAAATTTAATAACCTAGCTGGTGATATTACAGTACCACGACTTCAAAATAGAAAATACCAGATTGTGGGACACTACTGTGACCAGATACTTGAGGTATCTGCAATATTCCAGAGAAGGGCAATGAAACTGGTGAGGGGTCTGGAGCACAAGTCTTATGAGGAGCAGCTGAAGGAACTGGGGTTGTTCAATCTGGAGAAGAGGAGGCTGAGGGGAGACCTTATCACTCTCTACAACTACCTGAAAGGGGGTTGTGGTGAGGTGGGTGTTGATCTCTTCTCCCAAGTAACAAGTGACAGGATGAGAGGAAATGGCCTAAAGTTGCGCCAGGGGAGGCTTAGATTGGATATTAGGAAAAATTTCTTTACTGAGAGAGTGATCAAACATTGGAACAGGCTGCCCAGGGAGGTGGTAGAGTCACCATCACTGGAAGTGTTCAAAAAACGTGTGGATGTGGCACTTCAGGACATGGTTTAGGGGACATGGTGGTGTTGGGTTGGTGGTTGGACTTGGTGATCTTAACGGTCTTTTCCAACCTTAACGATTCTGTGACTCTGTGATCAGTCTGCACGCCTGTGCCTCCACCATGAATCCATCTCTTTCTCCTGCTGCAGAGGTGGGCTGGTGCTGCTGGCAGGACTACATGCCCTAGCCGGGGCAGATGAGCAACATTCTCCCTTACCCACTGATGGTGCCATTCACTCCCTAGGGAACTGACGGCATCAGGTCAGTTGCACAATTTCAGGGGTCTGCAGGATCCAGGAATGGGACTGTGCTGAACTAATGGGCCCCATATCTCCAGGGAGAGGGGGAACAAGGAAGGGTGCCAGGGCCACTGCACATCATCAGTTCCTCTCTAAGACTGAATCCCTGTTAGCAAGTCCTGGACCAAGCAGCAATTTTCAAAAAGCTGCATTACAGGAGGCTAGCAAGAGGGGAAAGAAAAAGATCAGTACTTCCACCACCGCCCACCACCGCCCCTCCTGTCCTCCTGTCTGCAGGTTCACGATATGACAGAAGTCGGTGGTATTGCGATTCCTTCTGGTATTAGCAACAGGAGACATTAAAATCGCACTGCCTGCCACTAAATCCTGCCTGAACCAAACACAACTGGGCGAGTGCAACGGGTAGAACCTTTTGGCCTCTTGTATAGTAAGTACAGCTCATGAAGAATTTCTTTATGGAATATATTCTTCTGAACAGACTTGTTTGCTGTCGAGGTTTTCTTGGACACAGGGTAGAACTTCATTTAGGATCAGAGAGAAAATGAAACTCACAAGCAGCCTGGGTTCTGTGAATTTTGCTGCAATCTGGAAAGCACAGGTTAACATGTCTAACACAGCCCATGCAGGACAGGAAATTTGAAAATCACAGTCTCCCTCATCTCTTGGGAATGCCATGACTTCCAGTCTCATGGCTATTCAGTGCTCTTGGTCTCCTCCCTCTCTCAAGTTTCAAAATTTCAATGGTGTAATTCCAAGAGCTGGAAATTCTAGGAAAATGCAAGAACAATGAATTTTTTCAGCTAACAGAATTATACCCATCCTTATTAATATTCCTTAATTTTCAGAATAGATACAGGTTTGTGTGGCTGCAAGCTCAATTCTTAGCTTAACAATAAAAATAAAAATAAATAAACCTGATGCAACTGTAATAGTACTTTGATATCAGTACAGAAGTTTTCAAATCAAAAAAGAGTTAGACAACCAAATTAATGAAAATGAACCCCTTTTTCTTCTCAACCTTCTCTAACTATTTATTCTGGCCCCTGCTCATCATGTATTTTCTTAATCTTTCAAGCAGGCTTCATCTAAGTGCTGGTCCCATGCACACAAGCTACATTTCTGTGAACCTGCAAGGTGCTGAGCATTCTTCCTCTGATCTAAAAGAGATCTTTGGATCAAGTCTTTGGGACTATCTCTGCATGGGAGCACATGCTTTAGCTCCTCGTGGGATTAGGGCCAGCAGGTCAGCACTTTGTGAGGTGCAGAGCATTTTCACACCTTCATTCTCAGCATTGATGGCTTGGATGACGTTATGTGTTCCAAAGCACAAAATGGTTGTAATTCGCACTGTCCACCCAATGTACCTGTGCACCAATGTGACAAAAACTGTTGTGTTAAATTTTACCTGATAGGAAACACTTCTGCTTGGCTGAGTTATCATTAGATGGATAACCCAATGGAAGGCATTTTTATGCCTGAGGATTTAACTTGCAAATGTACTTGGTCTTCAATGAGGTCTTTTAAAAACAGAACTTTTTTTTAACTGAAACTGTGCCTACAACAAAAAAAGGATAATCATTGCTGACAGATTGCATAAGACTGCCTTTGTTCCCAAATTTTTATTTAATTTGTCAAAGCTGCTAAAAAAGTATTTCTGCTTAAGGTTCCTGAGGCAAATCAAAATACACAGGGGTGAGGACAGTGCTTAGCCTAGACTGATATTGATTTTGAATTACATATGCTACATGTTGCAGTATGGCTGTAAAACCTTATGCAAATGAGTCATTTTGCACAGCTGAGTCATCCTTGCTGAGCTTATTTTTATCAATTGCATACAATCCATCAGACCAATGCAACATCTAATGCTTATTCATGCCCGTAAATCTTCATAACTCTAGGGCTTTGTTTTCTTCCAGACAACCTCAAAACTGTAAAAGATGCCAAAGAATAATAATATTAACAGAAAGAGAGAGAAGATAAGTCAAGGGAGAGAAAAAAAAGTATATATCCAGGTAAGACCAAAAAGACATGGCAAGACAACTGCAGAGTTTACATAAATGGAAGATTAGGCTGTATTTCAGTAACTCTGCCAGTCATGGAGCGTGTCAGCTAAATCCTGAACTCTGATCTCACTCAGGAGACTGTTCCCTAGTAAAACTATAATAGCATTAGAGTTAAAAATCTCAAATACTGTAAAAGTAACAAAATTCCAGGGCAGTAAAAAGGGAGGGAATTCCAGACAGTAGGACTAGTAGCCTAGGGGCAAAAAAGGGTTTTGGCAGGTTCTGGTCTTAACTATGTGAGTTTTTTACACACACGTTTCCAAGACTTCACTTACTTCACAGTTAGCCTGGTGCAAATGAGATCAGACTAATACGTGCCTTTCATTTCCCTTGTAAAATTACGATAGACTTCAATGTAAGGATAATCCCCCACCCCAAATCTTAATGTAATTTCCATTCATGAGGGAATCTTAAAAGTGTAAGAGGTATCAGGCCTTTTAACTTTTTTAACATGGCAAAATAACAGCTCAGTAAATGCAGATTGTCCTGCTGGGAAAAGGAGTGAGAAGGGCTTTTGCCAAAGTTCGTTAGGACATGAGGTCAGCCAAGCTAATTAGAGTCCCAGAAAAAGTATTATGTGATTCTTAGTCATAACCACCCCTGTTTGAAACGTGAAATGCACAGTGAAAAGCGGCTTCAAAATGATTTAAGGCATTTAGAAAGGGAAATACTACATGTTCTACTTCAACGACCATTTAACAGTTGCAGGAAAATAAACGTTCAGCTCACTGCATGTTTGCGGATGCAGCTCCCACTTCAACAAGGAACACTTTATGGTCCACGGGACATGTTCGTCACAGCTGTCTCACCGGGAGCTCTTCCATCAACCTTCAGCAAAGCCATGCACCAGCACAGCTTTCTGTAAGTCAGTAACTCCACGTGCCTGGGGAAATGTTACACTTCCACAAGAGATTATATAAAAGTACTTTGTGACCAACCAAACCCTATCCTCTTTGAAGAACTTGTTGAAAACTTTGCTCCATACCAGATTAGGTGTTGGGAGCTTGATGTGTGACAGCACATGGTGTCTTATTATTGTTATTTGGCGGAATAGGTTTCCTTCCAACGACCTCAAAGAATTTGACAATTTCTCCCATACTGGTTCACCAGCTGCCAATTAATTTAAACTTAAAACTCTAGGCACTCATAAAGGTCAATGGATTGCAATTATATCAGAGGTCTATAGGCTTAATTAAAGTGATTGTTTAACGTAAAGAACAAGAGACTGCCTGAAACAAGAACTGGAGGTGGACAAAATCCTTCTTTTTGAACAATGACACTGCAGTGAGTTACCTATTTAAGTGACTGTTGACTCAGTCAATCAATCTTTAAAACTGAATGGTGTTAAAGTATTTCAATAAGCAGTGTTAAGAGTAAGAATCTTTAATAGAGTATCACCAAGCATTAACTGGAAATGGGGTCCGTGTTGTTCTAGATGCCATACAAAGAGAAAGTGGAAGATAGTCACTGTACGGAAGAGCTTGAACCTAGACAGCTAAAATGGATGCAGATTGAGTGCAACAGAATCATGTCAAAATAATAATGGGTTTTGAGAAAGACGGGGAACCACAGACTGTACTGTCCCCATTCCCAAGGGTGTCTTCTGTCTTGTTCCTGTGTCATGCTCAGTTTCCAGGAATCCTCACGGCCAACAGGATGATGGTGTTCATGGAAAGGTTGCAAGGCATTTGTTTCTTATGATATGAGACTTTACAAAGCCTTGTGACAAACTACAGAGGTTGTTGTTGTGGTTTAGCCCCAGCCGGCAACTAAGCACCACGCAGCCGCTCACTCACTCCCCCCTCCCCCAGCAGGACGAGGAAGAGAATCGGGAAAAAACTCGTGGGTTGAGATAAAAACAGTTTAATAGGACAGCAAGAGAGAAGGAAACAACAATGGTAACCACAATGATAATACCGACAAAGGAACGTACAAGAACGAGTGATGCCCAGTGCAGCAATGGCTCACCACCTGGTGATCGACAGCCCGTCCCCGAGCAGTGATTTCCGTCCCCCGGCCAACTCCAGTTTATGTACTGGGCATGATGTTGTATGGTATGAAATATCTCTTTGGCCAGCCAAAAGCCCTGGCTGTGTCCCCTCCCAGCTCCCCATGCACCCCCAGCCTTCTTGCTGGCAGAGGCCAGCATGAGAAGCTGAACTGTCCTTGACTGCTCAGCAACAACCCAAAACATCAGCACATTATCAACATTTTCTCATCCCAAATCCAAAACACAGCCTCACACCAGCTTCTGTGAAGAAAACCAGCTCTACCCTGCTGAAACCAGGACAGTTGTTTACAACGGTGTAAATGAACTTGCTGGATTAGCTGAACAACAGCTTGGACAGCGACAGTCAAGTCAGATCTCAGGATACAAAGAGGTGAAAGCCATTTTGCTCCCTTGATATCACAGAAGGAGTGAAGGAGAAGTCTAGTGAACAACAGGTAAGTAAGCCATCCTAAGAATGGCCTTAGGGTACAGGTTCATTCCACTGGCTGGAGTCTCCACGAGTTCCTCTCTGATCTCCTCGTGCACAGATGCGGAGTCTGAAGGAAATCAGCGTGCTGTTCCTTGTGTCTCCACCACTGCAGGGTCTCTCCTGCAGGGCTGCAGCTCTGCCATGTTGCTGGGGCAGAGAGGACGGGGCCATGGCCAGGAGGCATTTTTATTCCTTTCCTTGAAGTACCCACTGTCCTCACTGCAGAGGCTCAGCATTTCAGTTGCTTTGATGTGGTCATGCAGGCAGCCTGGGAGAAACATTTTAGACTATTTCAACTGACTTCAAGGAAAAAAAGTAATAAAAATGGCTTCACTGTGTATAAAAGGAGCACCAACTTCAGGTCTGTTTCCCCTACCACCACCACCAGCAGTAGCTCTCCAGGACTCGTGACTCCAGAATCTCCAGGATCAAGCACTTTGGAAGCTTCTGTTAACAATTTTGCTAACAAATCTGACCAGCAGCTCCCTCACCACCCCAGCCCTCGATTACACAGCAAGGACTGGAACCGTACAACAGTGAAAAATGCATCAAATGAAGCTGTTGGAAAGGATTTGCTTTTCAGGGGTACGAACCAAGATCAGCCCATTTCACATTGAGTCCACAAGCTACAGCAGCACAATAAGCCCAACTATTGGCTGATTTGGGATACGTAGCCCTCCTGTGAGAACTGATATCCTACACTGTGCGTGTGCTCTCCATGCACCTCTTTCTTCCAGATCTCCTTCTTGGCAGGGCCTGAGTGTGACTATTCCCATGCCTTGGGCTGTCCGCAGGGGTGAGCCGCTGGGGGAGCTTCATGCTCTCCTGGCCCCCCTGGACCAGGATGGAGGAGCTCTAGATTTCAATGAGGGCTGCAGCTGCAGCTACAAAGTACTGATCTAGATCCAAATTTCCCAAAGCGATGCTCAGATGATTTAGTTCCTTGCTGAAAGGAGCCAGCACTGAATTTTAAAATCGGAGCCAAACTTCCTCAAAGTCTGGGAATGTTCTGATCTAGTGGGTTTGGTTCGAGCCCATCTCTAATATGAACCATATAGACACAGGGCCCAAATCTGCTTTCATTTCCATTCACTTGACATGAGAGCAGGTTGGAAAACTTTCTTGCAATATAAGTTTGTCAGAAAAGGCCAACAGAGTCAACCAGTTATTCTGATATACTATAAATTGCAAGGAAAATGTCTCCATTTAAATATTTTAAAAGATAAATAATTCTCTTCCCCCAAAAAAGTTCCCAATAGTTTTTATTTTTACTGTTTCTAAACAGATTTATGCTGTTATCTTTTTCATGATGCATCATTTTTTCATGACGCATCATTTTTTCATGACATAGAGGCAGCTCTCTGACATATTATGCAATTCTACATATTATTATTGAGGACATATCATCATACCATGATTATAACCGATATATTCCATTCCTTTTATTTTATGTGTGGCAGTGCTGCTTAATACGAACTGATACATCTCATCCTTTCTTCCAGCTCAATGTGCAGCTTGTGGGAAAAATTGCCACTTAATGTAATGAAAGACTGTGAAATTTTGTATATTCTAAAAATTATATACAGATTAAATACTATTCAAAACAAAATGTTAGATCTAAATATAATGTACGAACATTCTGTCATTGAAAAATATCTTAAAAGGAGCTCTTCCTGAAATCCTGCTTCAAGAGAACTTCTAGAAATGCTTGATTTGACTGGTAAGAAGAACGATCAGTTCAACTTTACCCATACCTGCACAGAGTGTAGAGGATTAGGTCCCAATTTGTCTTGGAGATGAGAACCACATCTATGGAAGTGAAACAGCCTTTGCACAGAAAACTGCAAAAGCACAAACAAAAATGAAATCCCTCCCTAAAATGCCCCTAAATGATGGACCAAATGTAGCTATGATGCAGAGCAGTGGTCCTGAAGACAGGCCAGCTGACAGAGGCGTACCCATCCTGGCACGGACCTAGCCTGGAGGGCAACCAGCACGGCATGACGGAGAGGAGGGGCAGCCACGGTCTGGGATGGGGGCTAGCCCTCAGAGCACCCTGGGTAACTAGAAGCCCGCTTTGCTCTTGGCAAAGCCAGTTACGTTTCCCAGTTTCATTGCAGAGCAGCCTCTGGCCCCACACGACGTGCGGTGGACCCTCCAGCACTGAGCAGACGTGCCTGGTGGCCCGCGCAGCCCCTGCCCGGCCAGCTTTTGGTACGGGGACTTGCAGGAGAGACGGTGCTCAGGCGGGCTACCAGGTCGCTAATCACACTGACATGTCTCCCGGGATAGAGTCATTAACTCTGAAGGAATGCACTACACACAAATTCAATACCTCCTTTGTTTTTAATGACCATGTGGTATTAGGACACAATACATGGAAAATCGCAGCCACAGATAAGTCCACAAACGTATGAGCCTGGGACCTGCTGTCTTGGTAACTAACTCGTTGCATAGCGCAGGCCACAAATTCTCCCAAAAGATAAACACTTCCGGCACATTAACACGCACAGAGATCACAAACCAAAACTGGGGGAAATGACACGTGCAGTAGTAATTTTAGATGTTGCTGTTCGGGGTCATTGGTATCAAATAGCTTTTGTTTGAGTGCTTTAGGTTTTTGTTTGCTTTGTTTTGTTCATTTTTTAGGCCATCCTAGGCATGAACATCCTGATTTGGGACCGTAGATAACGCTTTCATCTGCTTTTTTTTGGACTTGATGTATTTTCTTTGCTCAGAGCTTTGCTACTACCAGCAAATAGCAGGCTTACTCGCAGGAAATCACATTTCAGTCACCAGCTATTCATTTATTGTGGTTGATGCTTTAATTTGTATTAACATTAGATTAAAACCATTACTGTGATTATCTTAAATACTTATCAGATGCAAGTTTTTTCACTGTGAGGAACCGTGCATCTTTCAACTGGACAATCTAGGAATAGTAATTTTCAACACTAATCCAAGAAAAAGATATAATGTGTGCTTATGTTCATAATAAAGACATAAATAGCATTAAAGGTTTGTGCTCAATTGACGTTAAAATTATCACGTAAGAAATAAGCCTCTTCACTTGGTCTGTCTAAGCAAGTCAGGTGCTCCCAAGCCTCTGCCTTTTGCTCAGGATTCCCTAAGTAGAGCAACATGCCCTTGCATTTTACGGCACCCATTGAACAAGTATCGTGACCATGCTCCTCACACCACAGGCAATTACTTCGTGCACTAAATCAAGGACTTCTGGAGCGCACCAGACTTACAGCACATGCACAGGCCATCTGGGCAGGGCATGTATATGAATTCCTCAAAATCTGCATTGACAAAATTTCCGGGTGGAAAAAAAGAAAGCTATGTCCAGGAAAACCCAGATGTATGATAGCTTTAATTGAGTGTAATCACAGGAGGAATTGTGAAGGAGCAGATTAGGACACAGATAACGATAATTCTTAGAAAATGCCCTCACCAAACTCTAACAATCAGCTATGGCATGTATGGAAAATTCAATTTTCTTTTCATGGGAAATGGAAAAAACACAGTCCTGACATAAAAATGATCCGCCCCTGTCAAGTTCCAAATCCTAGTGCCAATGCAGGGAAGCACTAGCCCTTCTTAAAAGCAAAGGAACAAAAGCACACTAAAATCAATTTTATTGCCGATGTATTTTTCCCTAATGTCATTCTTAAAAACTGCTGGATACATGTCGCTAGCTTCTGCAAAAGCATCTAAGTGAGCTATATACCTAGGAGGTTCTCAGACAGAAATGTCAGAAAATTAAGCCAGAATTGCGAACATCTGGCACAATCAGAAGTAACTGTTAAAAAAAAAATACTTATATAGGGCAGTACTAGACAAACTCAGCAATGCTGATGCTCTGTCCATAGCAAAATGGATTTAATTCAATTTAAGAGTCTTCACAGACGATTGTATCTTTTTAATTAAATTAATTTAAAAGCCTATTTTATTTTTAACTGGTGAAAATTTAATGCATAAACCCAAGAATAAACAAACAAATACAAAGATGCTAAGGAAGCAGGACAATAATATGCCTTTATGTGCAAGACAACTTGATTCATTAGAGTAGCGTGGCAGAAGCAAACTTTTAAAAGGGACTTAAATGTGGTCAGTCTAATCCAGATCCAAATCTAGCCTGGTTACTTCATTGTAATTGAGATCAGATTCTGATGCCACCAGCAAAAGTTGCAAATACTCTTCCGAATGCCATTAGTTCGCCCTCACATTTGTTGGCAGAGCTTGAGCAACACATTTTGGCACCTGGGGTGCCTCCTGCGCTGGATTGCTTCTGGCTGCTCCTGCTAGCAGGGGCACACCGCTGGCCGGCCGACGTCTAAGGCAAAAGCAAACCCTGCCTTGCTGGGGCTCTGCCTCAGGGGGACACTGGACAAGGTCCAGTTGGTGAACAAAGCGATCAACGGTGTCTACAGTACACCGGGTAAAAGGAAAAGTGACCCAAGTGGGAATTAATTCAAAGTCTGAAGGAGGGGAGGTGTGACTGTGCTTTCCTAATTCTGTCCAGGACTCGGAGAGAGACAGGAAAAAATAACGCTGGGGGAGTTATTTTCTCATGGTATCTCCAGCCAAAAGCAAGTTGTTACCAGAAGTCTTCTGAGACGCATTGAGTCAGGGGGGAAAAAAAAAAAAAAAAAGGGCTCTGGGACTTAAGGCAAGATGTAGATGACTTGAGGCACCCACTTCCAAAGCTGTCATCCGGAAAAACTCCACCCGGCAGCCACACAGCCCTGGAAGTGCCAGCATCCACAGGGCTCCAGTGGGGTGCGGGCGCGGGCCTCTCCAACCCCACGCCAAGCTACGCGGTGTGGGCAAGCTCGGGCACAGGCACGGGGACGAACCCCTGGCTACAGACTGTTAATCCTCCCAGAGACCAGGAAATATGAACCGAGAGGGTTTTGTCCACAGGCATCTATGCTCCGAACAAAGCTACGTCTCTGCAGGCTGCTCCTCTCCTTTGCCAGCACAAGTCACATTTACCCCACCGGGGCTTTTCTCACATTTTATAGGCAAAACCGAATGCCTGACGTGGGGCCAGTCTGGGAAAAGGACGGCTCAGCCCCCCGTCCCGTCTTGAGTATTCCAGGGTGAGGGTCTTGTGCAGAGGTGGGCAGGTTGCTCACGTCAGAGAGCGAGCAAATTATGGAACGAGGAGGCCTGCGTTAGCTCACCTGAGTCCTTAAAATAGCATGTAAGCAGTAAACAGCACCTCTGCAAAAGGAGGCATTGCACCCTAAACGTGATGTACTTTCCCTGGGCCTCATCCGTGCTTGGGCTGCTCGCAGGAGAAGGGTGGTGAAACAGCAACACGTAGGAGAAGGCTTTGTTGTACACACATTTAAACAAGTTCAGGCAGTACTTCTTCTGATATTCACATTGACCACGATTTTTTGTACATATTGGATGTATGTAAGTGTATTTATACATGTAAGCATTTGTATGCATGCATTTTAAGTTATGAACATATGTATATATATACTGGGTATTCATTTAGATTGTGAAAAGATTATTTCACCCTGCATTAGCAGCACTTCAAAACCTCAAGCAGTGCTATTGTGAGGCTGGAGCCTGCCTGTTTATGCAGATAATTGTAAAATAGAATTCTTCCTTTAACTCATACCCTCACTTTTCATATAATACCGTAAAACCCGATCAAGGCACGTCACCGGAGGCTCAGCACTGTGCGCATGCAGGCAGGTGCCCCGTCCATCTCTGGTATTGATACTAACACCAGCCCGTGCGAGAGACTCAATCAGCAGTAAATAAGTTTAACACAGCTTTAGCAACACTTTGAGTTGTTTTGTTTTGTTTTAAAAAAGGGAATTGAAAGCAGTACTAAATAAAATGAGAGGGGTCACAAGTCTGTGGCCAAAATGGAACAATAACCATAGTAAACTGTTGGGCAATAAGAAACAAGAGGAGTTTTTCTTTTTGTTTGTTTGTTTGTTTGTTTGTTTGTTTGTTTTCTACCCTCCTTGAATGTTTTCCACTTCATGTCAACCACTGGATTGTGGAAATTGATTCCTTCTGGATCTTTCCCAGTTATGTGTGCTGGGACGCTGCCAGTCTGCAAGACAGGCAGAACAGTTGCCTCTGATTCAGACTTCTCATTTCTTTTGTGAAAACGCTCCTCTTTCCTTCTGTGATGGGTTGGATTTGTCCTGCAAGAACAGGAGCTGCTGAAGGGTTAGGAGCTCCAGCATCCATCCAGTGGTGTCAAGCGGCTTCTGACCCATTAGCAGTAAAAGGCTCAGCAGACTATACATTGCAGCTGCTTACAAACTGCCCATCACAGCAGAAGGGATGATGGTGTGCCGCCACTTCACTTTTCCTGCAAAATGTTTGTGCCTGGTTTGAAGGCTGGGCTGCCAAACGCCAGTCATTTTTCCCATCCTGTCGGCCATCAAAGTGCAGACCTGCCCGATGGCCATCTCCGTACCAAGGAACAACATAACCAACCACTGAGCACAGCAGCGTTTTGAAGTACTGCATAGCAGCTGTCAAAAACAGGGTTAGGATCTCTAGTTATTTCAAACAGGCTCTGGATCTCTCACCCGCATAAGACCTCATAGACTGTTACTTGGGCAACTTTCCTTTAACATGGGCAGCTAATAAAGACTTTGGGCTACTGTAGGGTCAGCAAGCGGTTCTGCCTGCCAGGTGAGTCCAGGGAGCTCAGGGACCCAGCACCTGGGCAGGTGGAAGTCACAAGGCAAAACCTTGTCCCACATGCCATGGGAAGGGACTTCTTCTGACCATCTGCAATGCATGCAAAGATCTTCAAGTTGTCATAAAGCAGTATACTCATCAAGAAGAAAGTGCTGTTGGTTAGATGAGGCTGACGATCATTCCTGACTAATGGAAGAAAGCTCAATGCCTGTGTGACCTTTAGAAAAGCTACTCGAATGACTGTGGACTGTTTAAATAAAAGCAGAGTTTGGCTCTGAATAATCAGTAGCTTAAGAATATCAATAGCGTCTCAGTGGATTAAGGAAAAAATGCATTACAGGTGGCTTTCTAATTGACCAGAGAAAATCTTGGAAATTTAATCAACACATTTAGTCTACACAGCAACAATGCATTTCACAGATGTTTTGTTAAGAGACCCACAGGCCCTATGTTGAGGAAAAACTCCATTCAACAATCTCTATTTTTATTCACATTGTTGAGTGAAGAGAAAATAGATGCCTCAGTTGACAGTCAAGGTCCCATTTTGCTACACATGGTCTACGTGTGAAGCAGCTATCAGTCCATCCCGGTATATTTACAAAGTGAGCACATAATGCAAGAGCAGGTGCCTAAAAGAAACAGGAGGAACACAAACTAATAGGGAAATTATTAAGATTAATATGATAAACATCAACAACCCATAATCATTCTCAGATATTTTGTAAATTAACTGGATCTTCTCAGATGCATAAAGCTCAGCAATTTTGAAGTTTTCTGTGGAGGTATGAGACACACATTGTTTACTCCTTGATGCCTTTGAAGAGTATGGCTCTTTCTGAAAAAAGTCTGTTATTTATTTTTTGGTGTACCATTTCATTAAATGTTATGAAAGGAAAGAAACTTTCTGTATAGTGAAAAGAAAAAGCAACATTTCTAAATACGAAGCGTCCATGTGAAATGTTTTTGTTTGTTCCTCCAGTGCAAGCCAAATCTTTATCTGCTCATTTTTATTAGCATTATTGATGCATCGGGAAAAAAAGTAAGAAAGCAGAGCGTGTTCTTTAAACAGATAATAAAATCCCTCATTCTCAAAATCAAAAACAGATTGCTTCATGCCTGAAAAAAAAACTAGTCTCATCATAGGCATTGTTTTACAAGGGAAAAAAGACTATACTCATTTGTAAAATGAGGAACTTTCACAAACAGTGAAAACCAAAAGTGCTGACACCAGAGAAGAAGAATGTTACCAGAGTGTGATGTGAAGAAGAGAGACCAAAAAATCCAAAGCTATCCATTTTCAGTCCTATGCATATATGTCCTTACTACATTCACTCACTCATTCTCTTTCCGATGCGATTCAAATATTTTAAGGGAAAAGACTAGAAATCTCTTCCTGTCAAGTTGGCTTAGACCAGGTTCACACAGGAGATATGTACATATGCCCAGAAGTGTTTCTGCCAGCTTCTTCTTCATGTATTTAAATCTGATTATTTCCTCCATTAAGGAAACAGAACTCCCACTTTTCATCTGCAAACTGTGCATAAGACTAGAATGGCAGAAGCATTCTTGTTATTGATGACCTTTCTTCTGTCCCCTTCCTGTTGTTTCACTTTTTTGAAAGGCTTTTGGGTTTAGTTATCTGGAGCAGAGAATATATTACCCAAAGTCTCTATAGTGACTAGAAAAATGTCTCACTTGCTTGGGTGGGAATTATTAGAATTACTGTAACATATACACATAATAACAAAATAAAGAAGAACAGTTTTCTCTTAAAAAAATACCCCACCATTTCCCCAGTGAGAGGAACTGACCAAAAATAAGACATTCAAAATTACTACACTTTATCATGTTTGACACCATTTTTAGTCAAGAAAAAGAAGAAACAATGAGTCTAAAAATCCTCGAAAATAAACCAACATAGATAGCACAACTGAGGAACTTTGCACAAGCCATGTTATTCCCATAAATACTTAAGAACTAGCTGGGGAAAAAGGCATCAAATTTGTCTACTTCAACTTCCACTTAGGAAAGGGATAACTTTCTACATAGTAAAATAACTTTCTGCTTCCTGACCACTGTCCTGTCTGTTGAACATCTTTTAAACACCCTATTTCTTCACTATATCTTTGTTGCAAACCAAGACTTTGAGCTAACACTTAGTCAAGAAGGGATCTTCCTGGCACGGGGCCTGCTGGTGGGTATCATACGAAGGCTCGGATGAGCAAAGTCTCACATGTTTGTTTCAGACCGTGATGACCACCTTAAACTGACACCAGAGGAGATGCTTCCTTCTCCAGACAACAAACTGTTGAAACACTAGGACTAAAGTTTTTAATGAAACCAGAAGGCTCATAGACCATACTGCCAGCAAGATGTGTTTCATCAACCATGTATTACAGTCTGAGAAGACAGAAAACTCAGCAGTGAGTCAGGAAGGATGGTTATTTCAGATTTTAATGGTAGTACTAATCTCTATACTAATCTTTAGGGAAAAGAAAAGGACAAACTGAGAAAAGAATCTCTTTGTAGAAGGTAAATATAGAAAGATAATCCCTTTTACAGGTATTTCCAGTCAATGATAATAATAAAATGTTTTTAAAATAGCAATAATAATAAACATATGAAGGGTTAGCTATCTCATCCAAAAAAACAAATAGAATGAAGAACTGGTGCAGTTTCTTAAATAGTAGTACTGTAGTTTGTTTTTAATAGAGAAAAAGCAGCAGAAACAGGGAAGCAGACGAGTTCTCACAGCTCTTCAACTGACGGACCACAACTGTTGCTGTGGGTGTTGCAGGTATTATGACAAGAGGAGAGAGTGGAAGGAAGATATAGCAATAACTGCCTGCATTTTGGTGCTGTGGGAGGCATTCTGAGAGAAGGCATCTTGGATGTTTAGGAGAGTCATGCATGAGAAAGATTCAGATCTTTGAGCTAAAGGGAGGGCCACAAAATGGCTATAAACCTCAGTAATATAGATATGGTGACATTAAGCTGTTGAAGGGTCATCAAAGTAAAGGCATAAAATATTTATTAGGCACAGAGCTGAACTGGGACAGGCTTTCTATAGGAAAAGATATCTTTTTAGGTCTTTTCTTCTTTACAGTCTCTTTCTTATTGTGTGGTTCCTGCTTTTTCCAATCACTGTTTAGCTGTCTTCCTTTTTATTCTATTTTTGGTTTAGATAATGACTTAAAAATTAGAACTGCTGAATACACTTGCTAATTGGAGAGCATCGAGGGGACTGGTGTTCAGATCGCTTTAGATCCAAATAAAGTTCCAGTGGAAATGGCAGATATTTCCCACATCTGTGAAAAATCAGTGCAAATACTCAAGTAGTGAGGTACGAAAACATACCTGTTCATCTGAGTTCCAAAAGTATTTGCTATGTGTGTTAGTGGGTTTGTTGATTCATTATTATCTGAAAGATATTTAGTTAATTGTACCACTGAAATATTCTGTATTGAATTTGACAATGAGGATAATGGTATTCAGTGTTTTCTTTCTTCTCATTAAATTCAGATTTGCTTTTCTGTCTAAGACTTAAAAATATTGGAAACAGTGGAATGGAAAGGTCTATGGGAGGTCTGGCTAGACCTTAACAAAGCTGTGAATTTGTCTGCTCATTTTCTATGTCTCTGTCAGCTAATGTCTTCTACCAGCTATGCAACAGCAGTGGAAATGTAGAGTTGAATTGTCAGTTGCACATGGATTACAATACACTTATGAAAGGAGTATTAAACTCCAAGTGTAGCCAAGATGTCTTTGTGTATCCTCATGTGTTGGTGATGATTGTCAGGACCTTCCTTTGATGCATAATGATGACTCCTATTAAAACTTTTGGGAGTACAGGTACAGATGTAATCCTTGATGACTCTGGGAAATGACTTCTCATTGCAGTCTTCTGGGCTTTGTAGAAGGAGTGAAGATTGAATCAACAGCATCTTTCATGAGAACCATGAATGCAGAGAGATATTAAATAACTATAGTGGCAACAACCTGAGAACCCTGGAGAAGTCTGTAAGCAACTACTACAGAGATTTTTCTTTTGCAAGGTGTTATGTTATCAGACAGTCCCAGTTTTCCCTTCCCTCATCCGACACATGTGACATAAGGTTGCTGAAAAAAAAATAAATTTAGTATGTGAATGTGCAATTGCCTTGATCTGTAGATGTCACGTTAGTGTGTAGAAATGGCTGGTGAAGTATTGCATCCCACTGAAAAATGCCTCTAACGGCTCTTTTAAGAGCTGTCATGAGGCTCAGCTCACACAGAGCTCCCACACGCAAGAAATAGGCTCGCCTTTAGTATATACTTCACTCGATACGTTTAGGTTTAGTGATTACAACATCCTGAAACTAAAATAGTGGGCTAATTAGGAGCTGGAAGGGACTTCCCGAGTCACTGGGTTCATCATCTGGCTTTACTGGCAGCGTTATATAATGTCCCATAAAGCAATGGAGCTTCAGCTGAAAGTTACTCAGTTTTTACTGTTCCTCCCATGTGAATGTTGTTCCACACCCTCCCTGCTCAGATGGTCAAGAACTTTCTTCTCTTTTCCTGCACAATTTCCTGCTTTATACCCGTACGGTCCTGTGCCAGCACTGGACTGTGGCATACATAGCTCTTTTCCCTCTCCACTTTTCACTCCTTTGATTTATTTGTAGCAAGCTGTATTGGGTTTGCGTGGCAAGGTTTTGGTAGCAGGGGGGCTGCAGGGCTGGCTTCTGTGAGAAGCTGCTAGAAGATTCCCCCATGTCCGATAAAGCCAGTGCCAAATGGCTCCATGATGGACCTGCTGCTGGGCAAGGCTGAGCCCATCA
>NW_010539917.1:0-3974 GCF_000687285.1 Phaethon lepturus
CTGCCCGGCTGTGAGGGGTGAGGGGGAAAGTATGAGAGACAGGTCTGCGAGCCCTGAGGGGAGAGGAACAAGGAGGAGGTGGGGGGAGTAGCAAGGAGGAGGTGCTCCAGGCGCCTGAGCAGGGATCCCCTGGAGAGACGACAATGGAGCAAGTTTATCCTGAAAGACTGAAGCCCGTGAAGCAGACCTCACACAGGAGAAGGGGAAAAGTGTGAGGAGGAAGGAACAGCAGAGAGGAGCTGTGAGAGAACTAACTACAACCCTCCATTCCCCTTTTTCCTTTGGCAGGGAGGAGGTAGAGAAGTCAGGAGTGAAGGAGGGAAGTTGGGCCTGGAAAAAAGTGTTTGGGGGGAAGTGCTGTTTCAAATTTTTTCTTTGTTTCTCACTACCCAAATCTATTTTATTTGGCAATAAATTTAATTTTCCCCAAGGTGAGTCTGTTTTGCCCATAACACTAACTGGTAAGTGATCTTCCTCTCAGCCCACCAGCTTTTCCATCCTATTTGCTCCTCCCATTCTGTTTAAGGAAGGGGGAGTGAAAGTGCAGCTGGGCGGGCTTCTGGCTGCTAGCCAAGACTAACCCAACATACCTCTGTGTGTTACCAGTCTCCTCGCCACAGCCATCACCTAGCATACTTGGTTTTGCCAGATTCAGAAGCCGTGTGACTCACAGGTTTCCCTCGACATGTCCATGTGCCTTTATTGGGGATGTTGACAGGAAGTCGTCCTTGAACCTTTACAAAGCTTTATTTCTGATAAACAGGGATCTTCTATGCAAGGCAGCTTAACTAATCTATGTTCCCACAGAGCTATCATAGAATCATAGAATAGTTTGGGTTTGAAGGGACCTTTACAAGGTCATCTAGTCCAACCCTCCTGCAATGAGCAGGGACATCTTCAACTAGATCAGGTTGTATCCCACTCCTTAAACCATGAATAATTCCTTGGACATATCAGTCACATACGTTCTTCAGTTGGGTAAGAAAGAGGGTTCTTTTCTCACAGTGTTTTTTAGGATTTATAAATTAAGATGTTTCATCAAAAAGGGACATCAAAACACAAATTTTAACATTTTGCACCTCTCCATTCGTATTTACTCAGATTCATTTGGTCAATATTTCTAATGTGTAATCCTACCTGTTGCCTATCTGGTCACAAAGTTTTCAGGTATGATTGACCTCCATTTCCTGATCTAATTTTTTCTCTTCTTTCTATTAAATTGACATGTATATTCTGCTCTCCAAACCTCCTCTATACATCATGAGAAAAAAGAAGTACATGCTCAATTTTCTGTCCTCCCTTTGCTGATCTTTAGAGTTACATAGCATTTTCCTGTGCTGCTTGGAATGTCAGAAGGGAGTTAAGAATAAAAAAGAAATGCAGCTGGCAAAACAAATTCAATTTAACAGAATGAAACAGCCAATGAACTTTCAAAATAGACAGTCAAATAATTAAATTCTAGCAGAAAATCACAGAATTGCCACTGCTAAAAATATTCAGAGGTTATGCAGACTGGATATGAACATCAATCACAAATGATTTAGAAATAATGAAATGAAATAGCTATGGACAGAAGATAGCCTAGATAACAGAGCAGAAGATTCTCTAGTTCAATAGTAATTTTTGTTACAGTCTCTGGAAAATAAGCAACACATTGTAGCTGGCAAAAAGTATGACCTATGAGGTTTTCCTACAAACACTAAATTTAATCCTGTGTCACAACTAGCTTGGATGTTATCTCTATTAGTTTTGTCAGCAACTCCCTTTTAGATTGAAGGTATCAATTCAGATTTGCTCTTCTCTCTTCTGTTAGACTGGGAACAAATGAGCCTCTGTCAACTACCACCATCATGATACTAATCTCAGAACAGTGCCTCTAAATTCCATATGCAATTTTATAGCCACATGAAAACTACACTTACAGTAGATGCACAATTTTTAGATTAACCTTCTTTCTCAATTTTTATTCCACAATATACTGTTTTCAGCTGAGAAGAATTAAAAAATAATGTAAAACTTAATAACATACACATTCAACCATTACTGATTAATGCTAGGATTTTAACATGGAAGAAATATTTTTTGCAAACCAAGATATAAGGATACTTCTGCAAACATAATTTAATTTTCAATTTGGTCATCATTCACTCTTGATTCCAATTAGAATTTAACTTACAAAATACCATCTGTTTTCTAAACATGAAGGAGTAGTCTGAAAAGGACAAAAAAACCACAACAAACTAACAAAAACTTGTGCCAATTTGTTTATCATTGTTTTGTATACTGGGCTTTTAACTTTGTAACAAAAAAAAAAGTTGAACAATAAGATAATAAATGTATATGCTAGAAGGATGAGAATGCAAAGAATAATAAACTTTTTCAGAAACATCTGAGCTTACGCATACTTCCCGTTTACCTACATTTACCTCTATGTAGATCAGAGAAACCTAGAGAAAAACACAGTTTAAAATAATTTAAAAAAAAATTAATTGCTTTTTTTATATAAACCTATTAAGGGTATTATAACATTGTTTTCACAAGAACAGAATCTATGGACCCAAAAAACCCAAAGCCTTTTGGTGCTATCACATCCCAGAACAGTCAGTGGAACTCCAGCAGTCACAGGTGTTACTCAAGCTAAGCTGATTGCATTACAGAAGCACGAGAGAGTACAGCAAGTCATGGAAGAAACAGATGAAGAAGTTCCCATTACAGAAACACATACCATGCCATATAAAATTCATAGAATTTAAGGTCAGATGAGACCAGTAGATCATACAGTCTGATATCCTGTTTATTATTGCTATATTTTATGGAATCACCTCTGTAGTGATCTCAATAACTTATGTTTAATTAATTCATACATTGCATTGGATGAAACTTTGTCTTCTGAAAAGGCATACTGTTGTGATCTGAAAACACTGCAGAGATGGAAAACCCACAATTTTCTTGGAATTTTGTTTCCAACGTAACTACTTCCATTAATTTGTGCCTAGGAAATTGATAACATTCCATCTCCTATGCTGAAAGTCTTGTTATGAGTACAAATGAAACATCTTAAACATAAAGCCAAGGATTTGTTTTTACTATAATTATGATCTTAACAATCTAATAACAAATTAGTCTAGATTTTCTGTGTAATTAATATTACACAGAGAAAGAGGTAAGAAAAAAAGAATACAGTTACAGAAAACAGTCACAATAATACTGTACAAAAATTTCCTGGCACCTGCCCCTTCCTCAGGTCTTACACTTACTCTTTCACTGCCCCTCTGGGTCTCAAAGTCAATGAATTCAGTCTGTGGATGGGTGTGGTTGTGGATGGGTCAGCATCTTGAGTCTTTAAATGGAATATGAGGAATATGATGTTGAAGTTAATGTTTTTATGTTCTAGAGTGAGGAAGAAGCTTTGGGTCATTTTTATGTTCAGTACGTCACTTTTCACCCTGGTCTTTCGTCTGCGATTTGCAGCTCCATGTTACATCCACAGTTGCTACATATGGACTGTTTTTACCTATGTTAAACATTTTATTTTTGTTGCCTTTGTTCTCTAAAACTATCTTTTCCCAGCTAGTCTGTACATCTTTAACTGGTCATTAGAGAGCCTTTTATAGCCACATGTCCTCCAGTGCCAGTCCTTGCCCCATCTCTTACCACCCCGTGCCTATACTCCTTTACCCTGCATCCTGTGCCTTCAATTTTGAGGCCTGTCATTACCAAGCCTGTAGTCCTCTACACTATATCATTAAGATGGAGATTTGCATGGCTTTGCTAAATGCTTAGGTCTTCAAAGAAAACTATATTGACTTGGCTTCTTGGACCAGAGTTTTTGTTTGTGGCAAGCATACATCAATCCATTAATTCTACTGCAGTTGTGAAGATTCACACAGCCTGTGGGTCTTCCTGGGGAGACAGAAATGTCTTTCAAGTTAGAAACCCTCTTTTTTGTGCAGCTCTTTTCTAAAGTTTCCTCT
>NW_010539917.1:4005-15356 GCF_000687285.1 Phaethon lepturus
CTTTATATGCACATTGAGATTTAATATCTAAATAGAAAAAAAATATCCTTTGTCCTTTACTTTGTGTCACCTAATCTATCTGACAATATTTTTAGTTTGCTGTGGGAACAGTTAGAATAGCCTGAAGCAGCACCTTTCTACACTGTTTTACAACCTATCTGGAAAAAAAGCAATTTGTATGATTCTTCTCAAATATCTATCCAGTCAGAAGTTGGATAAGTGAGTTCGTACAAGTGTTTGAGTTACAGCAGAGATTTGATCAAGAAAAGAAAAAGGCAATCCTGTGTGTATGTGAAACTAGGAAAATCCAAGTTTCAAAAATGATTGCATTTACTAGGCAGTAAACTTGAATCCTTAATATTTCTGGTCATTGCATTCTAATCTTCCTGCCCTTACCTGTAGTTTTCCCAGAGAAATGGTGTTACTCTACGCCTTATATATCCAGGTTGGGTTCACCACTCCATCAGTGAGGCAAATGATGTGATCTCTCTGGTGATGCACAAAGAATATGTATGTATTTTATGTTGTTTGCTGTAGGTTAGTGAAAGAACCTATTAGTTGCAGTTCAGAGAAATTAATGTTTTGCCATTAACAATGCTGATGTTTCCACATCAATCTGACAATAGCTTCATGAATTTATTAGCTTAATGATATTTATCAAAAATTAGTGGGTAGGTTCATATGGTAAAATAATAATGGAGAATAAGTAATAACCTTAGTATTTTAATTAATTTGATATCTAAACTATTTAAGTGTTTAGGTATTTCAGTTATCTGATATTTTAATTGCTTCAAAAATTCAGCTACACTGGAGCTTTCTGAAACTGTCATCCAAAGGGGAAAAACACAAGGACAAAGAAAAGGAAGAATGAGGGCAGCATCTATAGGAAAAGATAACAAAGGATGGTCAGGATCCTCCTGATTAGGAGGCTCAGGTAGGATTTGGAAAAGAGAAAGACAGTCAGGTGAAAGCAGAGTGTTATTTAAAACTCTAGTCACTTCATGAAACATGAAAAAAGTCATTGGTAGGTGATTTCTACAGAATGAAGAAAGCCACATATTGAGTTACCTTAAGAGACAAAACCATCTTTTTTTTCCTTTGTTTGTACAGTACCTGACACAATGATAGGGCTCAATGACACAGTTATAACAAATCAAAAATACAGGACATGAAACCAGGAACTGCTTTGCTTGTCTCTATTGTTTCATAGACATAGGAGTGTTAGACTGCAGTTTGACAACAGATCTGGCTCCAAGGCTCCTTCTTTAAAAACCTGGCAGAGCACTTCCTTTCATACAACCGTCTTGCAGCTCAAAGACATAAATGGTATTTTGATGCCATTCTTTTACCATTAAGCACCGTAAAGAAAAAAAAAAAGTCACCTGGTCTTCTGCAAGAGGTGTATAACTAGAAACAAAACAGAAATCTATCATCAGCTCTGAAGTGCACTCTGAACTATTAGGGTTAACTGATAAAAATGTACTTGAATGTCTATGTCTGATTCCAATCAGATGTTTGGTAGTGGGAGATCCTATGGCACACAGACCTGGTACAAATGACAGTGGGGGCCATAGTCTGAAGAAGCTGAATTCTGTTTTGAATTGTCTCTGCCTTTACACCTCAAAGAACAACCCAGACTTCAGAAATTAAAAAAAAAAAAAAACAAATAAAAAGCAACAGCATTAACAAAACACTTATTCTCAGCATCTGAGGCCAGAAAATAAAGAGCATTAAAGGGTTTATTAACATCCTTCAGTAATTTCAAAATGTGAACGGTTTGAGTATTCCGTCTGTGTTTCAGGTAAAGAAGACATTTCAAACATTTTCAAAGAACACTCATTCTTCGATTGTAAAGTACAGTGTATGTGTGAGTGTGCATGAGTGTGTGAACAGGTAAGTGTGAGACCACGTGTTCAAGACAGGAATAGATGGCAATTATGAAACTCAACTTCTAATACAAAGTCTCAGAATATTGAGCTATTCTGTGAATTTTTCAGATTCTTGGCTTGACACAAAATATTTGCAAGGTCGTTATGAAGGATAATTATATCTGTAATTAGAAGGACTTTTCTGACAGTAAAAGATTGTTTTATTCAAAGTTTATTTCTAAAAGGTCTTATTGTGGTACTTTTTCACAATATTACTAATGACACTCCTTGCTTGAACCGTGGTGATTATGGGTTGAGAATGGACAGGAAGAAAAGCAACTATGAAAAATGTTCCAATAAAAGGATATCGTATCATTTTGATCTCAAGTGCAAATGCTAAAAACAGCTAAGATGCCACTGTGAAATCAACGCCTAAGGCCAAGCTCTGCTTTCAGTTTCACCGATGAGTCCTCTCGTGTGCTGAATAAGAAAATATATTGAAAACATGTGAGAGAGATGTATTTTAAAAATGAGAGAAAAAGATATAACAGGAGGTTTCTGTGCTTGCACTTTATTTTTACAGTGCAACCTGCTTATTAAATGGATGTGGTCATGCTAAATCAGGAAAGTTAAATCAAGAATATATGAGGACTCATTTTTGTGGGAATTAAAAATATTAATAATAATTTAGAATAATCTAGGTAGCTTTTCTTAGATACCTGTTTTTCTTTCAGGTCCTGAATATTTACTTCCAATATGATACTTTAGTGAAGCATAACCTCCTGTACTAAAATATACAGCAACATTTCAGTCTCCAGACTTTCACAACCAGAAGTGGCTTTTTGATCCCACAAACAATATCCAAGGCACAAGAAATGGCATATAATTTTCACTCATCACCTGTGAGTGAGGAACAAGGTTTAGAATTTTTCTTAAGAGATGTCAAAAATATTCCCCCTGGACTGACTCTGAGATATAAAAATTCCTATCCTGAATGTTCCCAGTAGAATAAGAATCAGATGGCTTCTTCAACCTGGCCAAAAGAAAGAAAATCCTTTTAGATATTATGGTTTTTTTGTGTTTTTTTATTACAATCTAGTGCTTTATTAACACTGCTCTAAATTCAAGCAAAGATTACACAAGCACTTGGTCTACAAAATGCACTTCAGTCCTTATTACATTCAGCTTTGTAAAATGCATTTTTAGCAATTTTTTGTACCATACTGAAACAGACATCTGTGAACTAGTTAATGAGTTAAAATATGTGTAAAACTTCATGTGAAAAATGGTACTCTGGGCTTTGCATATAGCATATAGCATATAGTTTTTCAACCTGACTAAACTTAATTCTTAGATATCATGACTTAGGTTACAAGTCTGGCTTGCTAAAACTACTGAAGTCTTGCACTGAGTGTGTATGCTGACATTAGATGAAATTTCTAAACTGAAATACTGACATATTTTCAAAGCTAATTTAACTGTAGATTCATATTTTCTCCACCTGCCTTAAAAGTCTTAGAAGTCATATCTGGACTGCTGTCATATCTGCTGTCCTCCTTTTGTATACAACAGAAGGGCACTCTGAGAACAGTCTGGCTTGCACCTGGATTCATAACTTGTTGTCATGTTACAGTTTCCCGTCCTGTTTTCACAGAGGAGGGGCAAAAAAAAAAAAAAAGTCTTAAGGCCATCCGATATTAAGTAAAGAAAGAAAAAAGAAATTCCATAGGAATTGGAAACACTTGGCTTCATTCATATTAAATGTAGGTTTTTATAATGACATTATAAAATAATAGGTATAAGAAAACCCTGTAAAAACCAGCAGTAATTCAATAACACAACAAAATTTTAAAACAGGTAAATAATTGTAATTTTTTAAAATAATTGGTGTAATTTGCCTAATATTAAAGTTATAGTGATGCTGACTTTAAAGTGTTTAGTCTAGATCATTAAGCACACAATTTTTTAAATCAAACATCAGCCATATAATTTATTTAGCTTGTCCTATTCCCTTTTCCTTCATTAGCTGTTTTTGGCATGGACTTCACCTATTCGACTGAAAAAGGTTTTGTAAATATTTTCCATTGATGTGCTAGTGTACGCGAGCCAAAAACCAAAGCTGTCAGCCTGTTCTTTGCCTCCAGCATTAAAATTACATTTGAAGTACTTGTGAGAAGTGGCCAGTTTCCTAATTTTACAAGTATTTTGGAATAATACCTATCTTATTAACAGAAAAATAGTTTATGTTATATAAAAAGCAGTGTAATTGTCCTATATTTATTTTTGCACATAATTATTTGGGCATTTGTCCAACACACACAATAAAAAGCTTCTATATATCTTTTATTCACACAATCAATAGATATATTCTATATGGAAACTCAGCATCGATAATTTTTTTGTTTTCTACAGCTCTCTCCAGATGATATTTTATTGTCATATCTTATAATTTCATTCATAGGGCAGTTGATAATGACTATGCCTGACAGACACGATTAAGTATTGGAGTCTTACCATAAGCAATGGAAAACTTAGAAAAGAATCATCATATAACCCAAGATCATACATATGAAATGGATCAGCACTAAGAACCTCAAAGTGAACGATCTGTTTTTATCACGTGAGAATGGCTAATGTTAGCTATATATGATGTATTATACAGCTGTATGTAGATCACATTTTGTTTTTATTTATTGTGTTTATGTATATCTTTCTACTAATACGCAATTTAGAAATCTTGTATGGGTTTAGTTATAAATTCTGTTTTAAACTGCTTTCTCTTTGTATCAGACAGTAGGATATTTGGGGTTTTTTTCAGGCAAAGCTGTTTTTTTTCAAGAGCCTTTTCAGATTTCTTTCATGAAAACAAAAGCTAAAAAATTGAAGAGTTATATCATTTTGTGCTGAAAAATATATGGAGACTACAGGATTTCCCCCTTCTTTTTGAGGCTGTTTTTTTTTCCCTGGTTACTTCTAACAATGTACAAAGAGTGAAATAGCTTTTACCATTTCTTTCAGTTCCTGCAGCTAACCCTCAGGACACATGGCACCATTCCAGATCCAGTTCTTCACACCAGAATAAAACAAGTAGTGGAAGATTTGCTTAATAATTATGCAACACAAAACTAAAAGTGCTTCCCCCCACACCCCAGTCCTTCAGGATCTTACCTGTCTTAAGTATAGAAGAAAAGGATGTATTTGTATTTTAAAATCAATATCACCATTTTTCGTTTTTCCATGGGAGGAGAAGTGACACCAATTAGACCATACGTTTAAATTAATCTTAAAAAGTGCAATACTGAAACCTTTAAATGGCTAAAACATTTAGGAAATGCAAGGATAAAACTTCTTACCCTTATTTTGGCAGCAGCTGTAAAAATCTTTGCAGTTAAAAGTCTATAATGATTTATACTTCTAACATGTGCTGCAAAGTTGACCAAAAGATGAACCATGGGAGAAAAATACAAAAGACATGAAAAAATGTAATTTTTAGAGTATCTACATTATTACAAGGCTTAGAAAATTCCAAATATTTTGTTAGATATGCATTTTTGTTGATATTTATCAAATCAAGAGCACCAATATGAACTAAAGAAAGCTAACAAATTTCAATTTCTTATGGCAATTTGAAGTTAAATTCTATTCCAATTTTTCTTTATGGTTTTCAGTTAAAGCTGACTTGCAAGATTAAATTAACAAGCATATTTTGTAGAGTTTGTAAGAAATTATTCAGTGACTACCACAGCGTACCTTTCTTTGCAGTGATGTAGATAAAGTTAACACAGGCCTTAGATCGGATGAATTCTGAATAGGTAGCGTTTATTACTTATATCATAGGGAGGCTGTTACTGATATACAGCATTTTTTTCTGATTGACACAATAAAAAACACATCAATAGAGTGCTCAGACTTTAAAAGTAATTGTATAAGACTGACTTGAATTTTTAAAACATGCCTATAGTTAGAAACCCTAGCTCAATCTATATTTAAAATATGGAAGAAAAAGTAACATGACTTGATATTAGCCGTCAAGTATGTATACGTGAAAAAAAATTAAGTGGATTTTCACTCCAGCATGTAAAGGCAAGCTAATACTAGAAACTAGATACACTAATAACAAGGACAATCCAACTACTCCACTAGCTACCAAGGAATAGACCCTTTCCCTGTTAAGTGTCAAAAACAAGATTAGTTGACTTCCAGAAGGCTCCATAGCACAGTTTCCTGAAGGAGAGCAGAAGTTCAGAGTGGGCAGGTGACATCTGTGCCACACAGGACAGCCCAGCTCTGTTCTTAAGCCCCATGTAACGTAAAAGGTGAATGCTACAGAGAGAAAATCATTTGAACCTGATATTTTTCCCCCAAGCATGGTGTCTGTCTGTGTCTGTCTGTCAGCCACCTCCCCCACAGGCTGGTGGGGGTGAATGCCCACCTCTGAAAAACCACGCAGACCAGCAGTCCCTTTCTCACCCTGTGTCTATCCTTCCCCACTCCTCCTCACACACTCTGCCACTGCTGGTGCTTCCCCGTGGACCACTGTGACAGCCTTTCCCCTTGGAGACTGGCATCCCCGAGGCACTTCAAGCTGCTACCCCCAGCAAGCCACTGGTAAGGGGTATGGAAGGGCATCTGAGACACAACAGGGGTCCATTAGCAGTGACAGCCACTAGCAGGACCACGACTGCTGCAGGAAAGGCAGGCTGGTGCCTGCAGCCAGAACTGCAAAACAAGATGGGTAAATGGGGACCTGTTGGGTGTCCAGAACCTTACCTGGGCGCCAGCAGGAGAAGCAGCTACCTGGCACCAGGATGCCAGACAGCATGCTGGGGCTTGGTGTGGCAGGAAGCCACAGCATAAGTAGGAAAAAATGGGCCTGAGGAGCACACAGACTCAAGTGCCAGCTCCTTCAACCCTTTCGCTAAGGTATCTTCTTACACTTCTTTGAGAAAGGATAAAGGAGTGACAAAACTTTTATGCAAGTGAGGTAGCCCTAATTCCACAACCACAATATAAATCTAACCTTGATTAACCCTATTTAATCTTTACTTCTTTTTCATGGTCTTTTTTTCCTTTTTATTTTACTCAGTTCCAAAAAGCTGCCTGTTTCCCTTATTCTCCCGTAAGAAAAACAATAAAATGGACAAAAGATAAACAATGAAAAAGAACAAATTGTGCAGTGCTGGCAAAATGTTCTCCTTAGAAAAAATTCCCACTGATTGCAAGAGACAAGAGATTTCAATTGAAGCTTTGCTTGAAGAAATAACAGAGAAAATTAAACCCAAATAAAATAATCACATAATATAAGTTCTCACAAGTGGAGAAATTAAATTTTACTTCAGTTCTCACATGGACAGCAAAGTCTTTGTCCCACAGATTGGTAATAGGAGTTTTATGATTGATTTTCAATGAAGCCAAGACTTCACCTCAGGGCATTTTCTCTCATATCCTATTTATTATCTCTTTACTATAATACATCACATAAGTATCAGCTAATACTTACAGTGTAATGAATAATCAGGTATTCCAAGACCACATATTACATTGTAGGCTTGTATACCTAATGCAGTTTTTATTTCTGGAGGGATTATAATGTTTTGAAGAGGGGAAAAAAACCCCAAACCAACAGCTGAATTCCTGCATTGAAATTAAAGGAAACAAGTAATGACTGTCAAATCCTTTCCAGGAAAAGAAATCACTGTATATGGTCAGCTGATGAATTTGTCATTTCTTCAGTTTTCCATTGTACTGCCTTTTGAGAGAAAATAAATATACATCTAGTTGACAAATTAAGAGCTAAATTAATCCAAATAGTTTAATGCAGTATGGTATCCCTCCCATGCAAGTGAAAATTATGGAGCTTTAGAAACATGTCACAGCTGATGAATCAAAGTTTTAAAAGAAAGCTTCATAGACTTCAGGTTTTATTATGGTAGTAACAAGTCAGTATTTCCTTGCTGCATTTACGAATACTTGTCAAAAAGCTATGCTTCTATTCAGCAACAATGTCTTGAAGAAGGTAGTAAAACTGAACATTTTGGGGAAAATACTGCTGGACTCTCAGAGGAAAGCAATTTCTGAATAGTTTGCAGTGTATTTTGCTGTATCACATATGGTTGAAAAACTGTTAGTAAGTTCTTATACTGTAAGTAGAGAGCAGCTGCAAAGTTCTAGCTACAAGCTAAGATGGAATATTTTAAGATCTGCAGATGTGTCCTGGGAAACTCAGTTTCCATAACAACAATTTTTGGTACCACGATTATGAGGCTGTCTGTAGCTCTTGATTTCTGTAGCCATTCACTTGTGGTTGCAGTATAACACTGTTATTTTGGTCCGGTACTAAACGCTTTATTTGTACATTTCCACAACCAGAGTATTACTGGCGATTTTAGAAGACAAAAAGCATAGTCACTAATGTACCTTAAAGCTTTTGTATAGTTGTACAAGAAGGAGGATCCTGCTTTAATATTTCACCAGTTAAGAAAGTTGGAACACTCCTGTGCTACCGAGATACTGTAGTAGAATAAACATTTATGTGCTTAAACTATCAAGCAACAAGGAACTAAATATGGAATTCAGAAACAAAGGGTTTTTATTCTAGCGTTATTACTCAAACCAAGCTTAAGAACTCAGCTATTGGAGGAACAGGCTTGAAATACAAAAGTGAGATGTATAAGATAATACAAAATTCTGAGTTGTTGTTCTGAGCACAAAGGAAAAAGCAACTCAGACTCGAAGCTTTCTCTTAGCGAGACAGATCCCAGGCAGTGCCTGTGAGCACTTTCCTTTTGAATGCCAACTCCAGCAAGCACAGACCTTGTAATGTTTTAAGTAGAAAAATTCAGGTCTTTATAGCTGCTTTTTTATAACAATACATGACCTCATATGAGAGTATAGTATCGGTATCTCTACTAGAACACAGTGATTCCCTTGCACTGCTTCTCAAGGCAAAGTATGCCCATAGTGCAGCTGTTTGTTAAATGATGATGTTATTTCAATTTGGAGGATTTAGTGTAGTCTGGACACTTTCTGTGTCAGGCTTGCTGCTAAGTATGTTGCAGTGCAGCTACCTGACTAAATCTCCGACTGGTTTCTCCAACAGTTTTTTTTTATACTGACTTCACGTATTACTCCTTTTTTTTCTTTCCTATTTTCTCCTTGTTGGTCCATCTTCTGCTTTTATCTTCCTCTTCTCCTAGTATCAGGTCATTTTGCTTATGTTTATTTCTCCCCCATTACTTTTTTTCCACTTTCATCTTTAGTCATTAAGCAGTTTGCCATCTTGTTTTCTTATACATCACTCTCATTTTCTAGACTGTTATACTGTTTAATGCCTTTCTCCCTTACCAGGGTAAATAAATGAATAAACAGCAACATTTTTGGCAAGGTAGCTACTTGGGACCACATCAGGATAATATTATTTAGGACTTCCTGCAATAGTTCTGTGTGTCTGTGATTAGGCTAAAAAAGGGAACTGACCATTGACAGCAAAAACTGGAGAACTGCTTGGCCAGAGCTCACATTTAAAGAGCCTGTGCTTAGAGGTGAAGGAAATGCAGTCAGTTTGCAGGGTAGTTGAATTTTTTGACCAACTTATTTCTTAGTCTCAAAGACTAAGTTTTTTAAAAAAGATGGAGTTCCCTGTGGTTTCTCCCACCTATGCAATATTAGATGAACTTCAGACAACAAAAGCATACAGTTACCTGAGTACAATAGTTGTATACTCTGTAAAATTCCTAGAAAGCTAAATGTATTTGTGGGAAGGACCTATTAAAATCAACCAATCAGAATTACAAAAGAAGAAAATAACAGGATTTTAATAGAAAATGGCCTTCAGGAATGTTCATCACATAATTTAATTCACTCCTGGGGGCCCATGGGCCCTAACATAGTATATTTGATGCAAGGCTTAAAAACAAAGCATGATAAAACTGAACAGAGAATATGTAATTTTGCTAGCCTTGAATTGAGTGTAACGGAAAGGAAATGGATGCAATGCAACAGGGAGCAGTGATGGGTGTAAGATGAAACTTAAACATTTCTGCCATTTTTCCATTTCTATCATTCTGCTACTTAAATGCAAATACTTTTCTTCTGCTTTGAGTTCATACTGAAGAGAAAATATGAACATCAACACACAGTTCAGAAATTGAAAACAACATAAACAGAAGCAGTTCATGTATTATTTCACATAGGAGACCATCTCACACCAAGATCTCTCTTTCTGAATAACAGAATGGTTTGGGTTAGAAGGCACATTAATGAACATCTAGTTCCAACCCCCCTGCCATGGTCAGGGCCACCTTCCACTAGACCAGGTTGCTCAAAGATCCATCCGACCTGGCCTTGAACACTTCCAGGGATGGGGCATCCACAACCTCTTGGGGCAACCTGTTCCAGTGCCTCACCACCTTTACAAGGAAGAATTTCTTCCTTATATCTAATCTAAATCTATCCTCTTTCATTTTAAAACCATTACCCCCTGTCCTATCACTATGTGCCCTTGTAAAAAGTCCCTCTCCAGCTTTCTTGTAGGCCCCCTTAGGTACTGGAAGGCTGCAATAAGGTCTCCCAAGAGTCTTCCCCAGGCTGAACAACCCCAACTCTATCAACCTGTCCTCACAGCAGAGGTGTTCCATCCCTCTGAACATCTTCATGGCCCTCCTCTGCATTCAATCAACATCGCTATGTCCTTCTTATGTTGGGGGCCCTAGAGCTGAACACAGTACTCCAGGTGGGATCTCACAAGAGCAGAAGGGGAGAATCACCTCCCTCAGCCTGCTGGATACACTTCTTTTGATGCTGCCCACAATACTGTTGGCCTTCTGGGCTGCAAGTGCACATTGTCAGGTCATGTTGAGCTTCTCGTCAACCAACATCCTCAAGTCCTTCTCAGCAGGACTGCTTTCAATCCTTTCTCTGCTCAATCTGTATTTGTGCCCAACCGATGGGCAGGACCTTGCACTTGGCCTTGTTGAACTTCATGAGGTTTGCACAGGCCCACTTCTCAAGCCTGTCAAGGTCCGTCTGGATGGCAGCCCTTCCCTCCAGCACATCAACTGCACCACACATCTTGGTGTTGGCAAACTTGCTGAGGGTGCTCTCAATCCCACTGCCCATGTCACCAACAAAGATGGCAAACAACGCCTGTCCCAATACCAACTCCTGATGTCATGCAGGACAGTGTCAAATGCTTTGCACAAGTCCAGGTAGATGACATCAGTCACTCTTCCCTTATCCACCAATGCTGTAACCCCATTGTAGAAGGCCACCACATTTGTCAGGCTCCATTTGCCTTTAGTGAAGCCATGCTGGCTGTCACTAATCATCTCCTTACTTTCCATGTGCCTTAGCATAGTTTTCAGGGGCATCTGCTCCATGATCTTGACAGGCACACAGGTGAGACTGACTGGCCTGTAGTTCCCCAGGTCTTCCTTTTCTCCCTTTGTAAAACGGGGATTATGTTTCCCCTTTTGCAGTCAGTGA
>NW_010539918.1:0-25138 GCF_000687285.1 Phaethon lepturus
TTGACCTCTGCCCATCGATTCAGCCTGTCCAATTCAATGAAACCAAAGGGTTTTTTGGGGAATGCATAGTTTTCTGACTTATTTTCAGTGGTAGTTGTTCAAGTCACATTAAAACCAAGTTTAAAAAGATTCTTTTGACCTCAGCATTCTGATTATATTACAATAAAATATTAATGTTAAAAAGATATGTTTTAGATTAAAATTGGATCCAGATTAAGCTGGAATGCTTTATTTTGCAAATAAATCCCCATTTTTAAACTCTTTTTCTGAATTGGAATTAAATAAGCTATTAAAATCTGCATTTTCCTACTAATAGAAACTTTGTTCCTTAGCCATCTCTCCTACTTAAGTAGATAGCCATGTTCTTTGGGGAAACTGTATCTTCCGTCTCAAGATCAATAGTTTAGTCTATGACACAGCTGGGATGCTGTGTCTGGTGTATTAGTTCTGCTTACATGTCCACCATTTGAGCGATAACTGCAAAAAAAACCTTACAGGATACATCTTTAAAAGGACAAAACATTGCCATTTCAGAGGCTTCTTCAGAGCAGTAAATGGGAAGTGATGGAATACACATCAGATTCCCCAGTTATATATGATGGAAGTAATCCAGAGTTTTCTCTCACTTTTGGCATCTTGTGCTATAACTTTTACTTAATTTTCATTTTTTATTCTAGTGCCAGCAATATGCCTAAGCAAGTAGAAGTGCGAATGCATGAAAGTCATTTAAGTCCAACAGAGCACGGATCCAGGAACATATGTGTGCAGTTCTGCCAGTCACTCCACAGGAATCTGCTCCTGACTCTTACTGTATTTGGTAAGTTACATCCACCAGTCTGGACATTCCATGTGTATCTGTATTTGTTCATGTAGTAGCACAGACAGTGTCTGTGGTCATCAGCTGTTGCAGCTAAACAGCCAGAGAGTAAATAGGATATGACTTTAGTTCGGGGGTGTGTTGTGCTACTGACACAACACAGAGCAAATCCACACCACTGAGATACATTCTTTATTTGGTTTTGAAGGGAGTGTGATCTAAGTCCCAGGGCCAGTCAGATAAATATCATTCAGTAGAACTAAATGCACTACACATTTTTTCTCTCAGTTATTTGAAATAAAGACAAAAATTCTTCAAAATTTCCTTTCCTTCATCTTTTATCTCTCCGTTCGTGTTCTGCTGCTTTTAAGGTTTGTCTCCATCTCTGTAGCTGTAAGCCAGCGCTCTGTGATCTCATCCTGAAGATTGTCTCTGGCTTTAGCAGCTTCCAAATACTTTAACATTTTATTGTAGTTCACTGGCTCTTTGCCTGTTTCTTTTGCACTGAAAGCCTAACAGCCAAATGCAGCAAATTCATAGACAGTCTCTATTTTGTTATTGTTTGAAAGATCAGCTGCTGCTGGTCTTGAGCTGCAAATTTCACATCCGTATTTTTCAGTCTTCAAAACCCGTACTGCTGAAGTGTGTAGATAGTATTGCTTTGAATCATCTTTAGAAGGTGTCTGATGCAGTTCCAGAAAAAGTTTTAAATACACATATACTTTCCATTATATCAAACTGATACCTCAAAGAGTTATATTTGCTGCAAATCATAAGTCAGGCTTTGCTGTCAAATTTTATTACACTTCAGACTTGGGCTTGGGATCAGGAAGACAAAGGAATCTTGGATGTAATCATAAAATATCCATTCACAAAGACCATGTTGTGAAAGTAAACATGGCCTTTTTTCCTCTAGACTATGCTTTAACAGCCGCAATCCTGAAAGAGGGCTTCAGGTGTTATCACTCTATAAATCTAAATAAGTGATGAAGGGATTGTTTGTGATTTGAGAACATTAGCACAAATTGAAGAGAAGCATGCAGACCATCAAAGAAAGGGAGTAACAAATGAGTACTAAGAATCAAGTTTTCTTCAATTATATGTGCAGTATTCCAGATCAGGTACTCCCTTCCAACACTCCCGCAAGAAAACTTGAATCTGTTTTCCTCACAAGACTATTCTAGGTTTCCTGCAGGGTTTTTCTTAGGCTGTAAAATAGCTACTCATGATGACCTTGTTTTCAAATTATTTCAACATTCTTATGTTAAGAGTTAGATGTTGTACTCTGAAGAGCTGGGTCCTAACCTTGGCTCTTCTGTCAGTTCTGTATGGCCTTGTATAAATCACTTCATCTCTTGGTGCCTCAATTTTGTCAGCTGTAGAGCAATGATATGAATTATAATTGACTATCCCTCAGTGTATTGCAAGGCCTACACAGTATTAGTAAACCTGAACAACATTGTGATTTTCAGCAAATTTGTATTTGCAGAAGCAGAATAGTACATTAGGTGTAAGTTCAGCTGGCAGAAGATTCTACATCATGACCACTTCTCTTTAATCAGGAGATACATGGCAAGCATGTTACAGCCTTGTATTAATCAGAAGACTAAGCCTTCCAAAATCTGTCTCTGCACCAAAAATCAGCTGCCTTATATAACAGTTTTTCTCTAGGCTGTTCTTCTGGGTTATCAATGTGCATTCAGGTATATTTATGTTACCTACCTGCTCTCTTCTTCTTCCAGGTGTTATCCTGGGCGCACTGTGTGGGGGACTTCTTCGTCTAGCAACACCTATTGATCCTGACATCATCATGTTAATAGCCTTCCCAGGAGATATACTTATGAGGATGCTAAAAATGCTGATCCTCCCTTTAATTATCTCCAGTTTAATCACAGGTAAGATCTATTAGCCATAAATACTTTAAGATGCTTGCTACAGATATTGCCTGGTTTGCTTTTTGTGATGTGGGAAGAATACTACTGTGATTCTGTCAGGGATTTTGCAGTTGCGATGTGTATTTCAGAGTTAATTTCTGATTAACTTCATTGGCTTTAATACGTAGGTGCTCCAGTGAATTTATTTGCAAACACATGCACACATACTAACTTCCTGAACATCAGAAATTTATTAATATGCTGTTTCACCTAATTCCTGCAATGAACCTTGCAAATAAGATGGCATGACTCTAGCAAGCCTAGCCTTCTTAAGGCTGTGGTATCAGCCAGACCATGACCAGTTTGCAGCAATCAAGGGCAAAACATGGTATGATCTTTATTTTCGCATGCCTTCTTTGCGATTAGATGGAGTCTTGAATGGTTCTCTTCAAATTAGTAGCAGCAGACATTGTTCACGTAAGAGCTGTAGGGAGAAGCTTCAGTAATGTAGCTAGTGGTGAGAATTTCAGGAGGCACCTGTTAGGCAGTCATTACACCTTGCAAATTATAAAGGATTTTATTTGATGATTATTGAATTGAATATTGAGTTTCAATATATTTGTTTGTTTCTTAAAATAAAACACCTGCAGGACTGTCTGGTTTAGATGCTAAAGCAAGTGGCCGATTGGGTACAAGAGCCATGGTCTACTACATGTCCACCACTATTATTGCTGCCGTGCTGGGAGTGATTTTGGTTTTAGCCATCCATCCAGGGAATCCAAAACTCAAGAAACAGCTTGGTCAAGGGAAGAAGAATGATGAAGTATCTAGTCTGGATGCTTTCTTGGATCTGATCCGAAACCTCTTCCCTGAAAATCTAGTCCAAGCATGCTTTCAGCAGGTAAGTCCTTCTACTTCTTGGTAGTATTTTTTACATTTTTTCCTTACCAGGGATGTCTGTAAAGTTAATGTCATTGTTTAGGTGAATAACATAAATGACGATGCACAGAGAAATACAGGTCTTAAGTCTTGAGCATGTAAATGAAAGAACATTATTTATAGTTGCTTTGGTTTATGTTGTAGTTATTATTTAAATTAATAGATTTTTTAAAAGAAGATTATTTTTAGTTTGTTTTTAAGTAAACTTAAATTTTTTACTCACTTTCTATACAATATATACAGTCATGAATGCTGGCTTGGGCCTGAACAGCTGATGAATTTTGGGATCTTTCACCCAGGTTGAATTGGATTTTAGTTGTTAGTTACAGAGCTGATGGTTCTGCAATGCCCTGTTTGTAATATATGGATGATCTTCATTCCAGATGATTGCCAGTGGAAATGTACCCCAAAACCCAACCTCTCATAACTTCTATTGCTGTCTTAGAGTCCAGACTAGGTAGGGAAAATACAGTCAAGTGGCTGCCCACCTACAGGGTGGCTCCATCAGGCCAGGTTTGAAGCATATTGGGAAAGAAGGATGCTTGCACCATGTGTTGCTTGCTCTGTAAGTAGATAATTTTGTCTGAAAGCTTTTCACCAATGCTTAATCAAAATAGCTTCAGTTCAAGGGATAAAATAAATGAAAAATGCATGCTTTCTAATTTCTGCTTAAGCATATTTCTTGTACCTAAACCGCTTTTTACTGTTAACTACATTGTTTGTCAATAATGCAGTTGTTTGGGTTTTTTTTATGGAACAGGCTTTGTTGCTAAACCTGTTCTTAAGTCTTCCTGTGTGAAATGGCATGATAGCTGCAGCTCTGGTTGTGGCCGAAGAATAAAGTGAAAACAAGAGGGGGAAGGGAGAAGAGGGAGAAGGGAGGGTGCAAGAATGGAGGGCAAGCTAAGCTGCCGAAAGGGCTTGGATTGCTTTACTTTTTCCATGGACTTCCTCATAAAAAAACATAGTCCTTGGTGTTTAAAGAGAGGACATTCTCAATATTTCCAAATCATCATGGGAATGTCAGTCATATGGTCAAACTGCGGGTAGCTAAACATCACATGTAATATGAAATGTATTTTTGCATAATTGAGTGAGGGGAGAACAAGGTGCTTATGTTTTTTTCTTTCTTTCCCTCATTTGAACTGTGGAAGAATGGAGAATTAAATTTCTGGTCAGTTGAAAGTGGTCAAATATCTCAACAAAGGGGAGAAAAAGCAGGAGAAAGAAGAATTAAGCTACCGATGTCAAATAGTTTTCTTGGAACCTTAATATTGCTTTTTCAGTGTGTGTAATATCAATATTCAGGTCACTTCACTGGTTATGGATCACCAGTTCCATTGACCATTTTTTAAAATTAGTGTTTAATTTTATCAGATTCCAAACAAATTGCCAGTGAAAGCCTCTGCCACAAGGCCACCTTTCATTTGCAAAATCAGTCATGCTCCTTTTCAGATGGAACTTGTGCCTTCTATTAGCCCTGAACTCCTCAGTAAGGAGTTAGGCTTTACTGGTGACTCTCTTTATTTAGGAGGAAAATTAACTACTTTTAATGATGTCAGAACATACTTTTTCTTCCTACATTTGTACAGACCCTCTCCATGAGCATTCAGTGTTTTGAGGTTGCCTTAGAAGGAAGAAATCTTTTACAGAAATCTGGTGAAGAATTATTTTGAAGGGTGCACAGCAATGGTACTGTGTAGCTGTGGTCTGTGGAGGAGTTTTACTGGCCTTCCCTTGCGACCAGACAGAAAGCAATGAAGGGATTCACTTGCAATTCTGAGGCAGTCCATTTGCAAACTGAACTCTCAATACTCTTGAATTTTTGTATGGTCCACAAGAAAGTCTTAATTTATAATGAAAACTGCTCTTCCAGCCGACATTTCTGAAGTTTGCTGCTATACCCAGATTATTCTTTATCCAAGTGGGTTTATCTCTTTAAAAGTTCTTCCTAGTTTCTAGGGTCAAGCTAGGTGCTGCAAAGCCTAGTTTCTAGGCAAGTAAATCCCTATTGTATCTAGCAATAGATACAATACTGGCATCCCCAGTGTGAAGTTACCCAGCCTTCACAGTGACACATTGCACATCTTTGCAGCTGCCATGCTAGCACTCATAAACATTTTTATTTTAGTTCAGAAATCTAAGCCAGAAATATCTAAAACCACACTCATATGACTTTAAGTTGAAAGTTTATGACTTTAAGTTGAAAGTTATGTGTCATGAAAGAGAATGACACTATCATCTGTAAATATGACTGTGGCATTTAAATGTTTTTCTGGCCTCAGGTGGTGTTGTCAGAATCTAAACTTGATGTTAGGCTCAGCATTTTTAGTGACTGTGGCCTTGGGCAAAGGAGGGCTGAGGACCTTTGACTTAAGTGACTGTAGTGGAATTTGTGAGTGTGTAGAGCCTAATGTTTTAACTTTAATTTCTGTGACTCGGTTCTTATATTCTGGATACCTCACATAAAAAATACTGTGTTGACAACATCCCTCAGATAAATTTAGACTCTGAAAAAAATGTAAACGTGCAGTAATGTTGGATTGTTTCAGGACAACTGAAGAGTTTCTCATACAAAGCTATGTAGGTTTTCTGACTACATCCCCCTCTCTAGATTTAGACAGCAGGTTTTGAAAGGAGAGACATAAGGTATTTTAAAATCAAATCTGAATCATCATCCATAGTACTACAATGTCCATCTCAAGAGGAAAGAGGTGCAAATGTTCTTTGAAAGGCTAATGCACAGTTTCTGATGCCTTCCTCAAACATGTTTCTAGGAACAAGGAAAGTAGGGAGCAGATGGGAAACCATGGCAAACCAGTCATAGCTTCCTAACCATTTTGCCTGTCCCAGGGCCATGAAGAGGCAGGAAAGACTCAAGGTGTGAAGTGGGAGGAGAACATCGCTTCTAAAAGCAGCAACTCACCGATCTCTCTTTTTCCACTCCCTCTTCCCTTTTTTCCCAGCCGTAAACTCGAGCACATTTGTCCCCCTACCATTCCTTCTCATCTTTCCCTTGACCCTGCCTTTCATGTGCCAGGAGGGCTCCAGAAATATTCAGATGCTGATGTCTTCTTTTTTGAGGTGATCAGATTTAATTTAATAGGTATCTGGCAGCTTTGATGATTTTTCTGTGATCTGTCATTTACAATATTTTAATTAGAGAGCTCAGGGGATGGTGCATATTCCATTTTGAGCTCTTGCAGTCACCAAGTGAAGTGTTGGAAAGGTCCTAAGTTTTTGATTCAAGTTGTCTATCAAACTATGATAACCTGAGCTTGGCAGACCATCCTGAATAACAAGCCTTACTGCAGAGTTGCTGCTGTGACTGATCTTAGGGATGTCTGCCTTTTGGTACTAAATAAATGGTATCAACATGTAACATACAATCTGTGAAGCACCATTTGTGAACCATCTGGACAAAGGGGCTAACTATCTGTAAAATGTTACATTATAGTGGTAAGGAACAAGTATTTGCCATACTTTTCACACTAGAGTAATGAGGAAGACTCCCAGGAATTTGTGACACTTGGAACAATTGAAAAGCAAACTTATTTTTGAAAGAGGGGGTAAGAGGTTGTGGAATGCATGTCTAATCCTTTAAAAATATAGTTCCCTGGAATTTCAAGACTATTATTATTTCCTGATTTCCCATATGGATTACATTCAGTCTGTTTCCGTTCTCATTCTCCCTTTTTATTGCTTTCAGATCCAAACCGTCACCAAGAAAGTACTGGCACCACCACCCATTGAAGGACCACCTAATGTCACTGACTCTGCTTTTGCTATGATGAATGAGACAGTGCGTGAAGCAACACCAGAAGCCCAGCTGGTCATTAAGAAAGGACTTGAATTTAAGGATGGCATGAATGTCCTGGGTAGGGAAACTTTTGCTATCAAATATGTACATCATATGTATGACACAGATTTTGGCTGTGGCTGGGTAGCCAGTGTTATCTAATCTGCTCTTCAGTGCACGGTTAGTCTCCCCAAGTAATCATCAAATGTTATCACCTACTGGGCTGCCCATTGGTCTCTGAGATGAAAATCTAGAGGTCTTACTAGAAGTATGACTGTATCACAGAAACAATCAAGGGAATTATTCTGGATTGGCAGCTTTGCAGGTATGAATTGGAGTACAGTGGGGAAGCATGTAGGAGGTACCTAAAATATCCTTTCATCCTAGAAGTAGCCTACCTAGACTAATACTAATGCATATTGGCAAAACAGTATGGGGGAGAGCTTCAGGAGCCAGTGCTTTGTCCACCCTGTGATGAATTTGAGCTCAGTTGTTTCCAGTAGGTGTCTCAGGCATGCTGAACTAGAATTTGGCTTGAGGCAGAACCTGAAAGTGAGAGGAGGGGTGTGAACCGCACCACCCAAGAAAAATTCCAGAGAGGCTTGACACATCTCTGAGTCACGACTCCCTCCTCCTTTCATCTTGGCTGCTGACCTTTACCACGTGCACATTATGAACAACTGCTGTTGTGCCATCTTGTCTGGACAAGCCAACACGTGGGGGTGGTATAAAGGCTTTGCCTATCAGGAAGATATCCTGAAGCCCCTGTTCAGATTGGGGTGAGGGCGCAGGGGAACAAAAAGCCACCACACCACTTCTGTTTTCTCCTCTGTTCCTAGACTCACCATTTTGTCAGCCCAGAGAGGAGTGCTCCTCCTTCACCTTCTTACTTTCTGTATGTAGGTAAAGTCAGTCACAAATTAGCCTTCAATTTGTAGCCTCATTGGCACACCTACACTTGAAGATACATGGGCTTTGCGGCAGCATGTCCATAGGGCTGAGGCCGACACCTGTGTTTACAGATGTCGTCCTCAAAGTGGGACAGTATGTGGCAGTACCTAAACCACTGCTTTATCTCACTACTAGGCCATCACTTTGTAGGGGCAAATGGCCCCTTACAGACTCCTAACAGCTCATGGGCTGCTCCTGCTGACACAGTGGCTGCTGTGCCTGCAGAGCTTCTCCAGGTGTTGGTGAGTTGGTTGGCAGTGGGTGCTTTGCATAGACATGGGGGAGATAGCACCAGTAAGCTGATCAGAGATGATTTGTTCCTCTGCAAAGCAGCGTGCTCTACAAGAGCCAGGAACCACTGTATTCTGCCTGCCTCCACGGCTCCTCCTTCCATTCAACATCTGTGGGCAGAGGAGCTGCTTTTTTTCAAAGCTGCAAATATTGGCATTTTGTACCCTGCGTGAGGCAGCAGCTCATTGCTCATGCTGTTGCCCTCACCTGCCTTTTTTTTTCCTGGAGCTCTGCTTATGCATTAAAATGAAAGAGTACTTCTAATGTGAAAGATGCACTACATTTAGTGCTGGACTTGTTTTGTGCAGGCTTGGTCATGGATAAGTAAAGAGCTAGAGGGCTGAATACAATTTCTACAAAAAGGAAGTACACAGTTTAGGTGGTAGGTTTGCTGTAGTATTTTGACCAATGACTCTCAAATGTTGCAGAGTTTTTTGGTTTGGTGTGGTTTGGTTTTGAATGAAGAAGTGAAAATTTTGGGGAATTGCCATCCAGCTTGCATAAACTGTACAAGCCAGGCAAATTCCTGCAAATATGAACCAACTTGACTCTTAGTGACTAATGTAGCAGCTTATTTGGTATTAACGAACAAAACCACCTACTAACATTTTCTGATGCAGTGTCTGAATTCCAGGAAGCTACTTGGTTGTTGATTGAAAAGCTTTTCATCATTTCTTTATGCGGTGCAGCACACAAACATATGCTTCACTTCATATTCAAGTGACGCAACAAAGATAGCTTGGTGCTAAAGAATGACTTTCTAGCCAGGAGGTTGGATTTTAAAAAAAGAAGAAAAAAGTCTGGTTGCTAAACCCAATGTGAGGATATAGGACAGCCTGTCTTTCCCAGAATAGTGGTAGCTGAAATTCCTTTCACTTGAATACTTTTGTGTCCTGATGGATTTTTCCTTAGGAATTTCCTAGCTGAGTTCACACATTTGTTAAATACTGAACTCTTGTCATGACTGAAAGTTTATCCTCAAAAGGTGGCTGAAGATTCAAACCATCTGTCCGTATCAGTTAATAATCCCACCATGGACACTGAAAATTGTGGAATGGTAAAGGTTAGCATTGGAGAGACACTTCCAAAGTAATATATGACAGATGCAGTCAGTTGGTTTTTCACACTGATAGTCCAATACTCCAGACTTTCACACCTTAGCATTTAAATTTAGGAGCCAAATGTTACTCATATTGAATTCTATGATTATGTATCCACTGATAGCTGGTTTCAGTGAGGTTAATCTGTTTAATGGGAGTTCTGTGGCTTAGCTTAAAGTGCAATACCCACCTTCTCCTCCCACCCCCACCTTTATTTAACCAGAATACCCCTGGCCTGCAAAAGTTATGTTCTGGGGCTGCTTTGCCTTTCCCTGTACTCCAGGACTGACTAGTCTGTAGGTTGAATCTGTCAAGGGACTTTTGTAAAGGTTTAGAAATATGTTCTTGGTCTCTAGTGTCTACTTTAACAACAAAGATGAGTCATAATATGGTGCTGTGTTGCCTCTCCCATTTGCCAGGGGCTATGAGGTTTCTAACAGTTGCATGGCACTGAGAGGATTATGGTATAGGTATTTTTTTGATGATCAGAACAATTAATGAAAAAAGAAAAAAACATAGTTGGGCTGTGAAATTGGAAACTAGTAAAATAATGAAGATAAAAGATGTTCTGAATATGATCATGAAAGTTGAGAGTGAGTCCTTATCAAAAAGACTCAAGAGATGTGTAATACACTATAGTTCTGGATTAGCAGCTAGTATCAAGACATTGACTAGATGCAAAAACTTCCTAAAAACATGGTTTTACTTGCTTTTTTTTGTCTTGCAATTTTTTCCCAATAGGTTTGATAGGATTCTTTATTGCTTTTGGCATTGCTATGGGGAAAATGGGAGAACAGGCCAAGATGATGGTGGATTTCTTCAACATCCTGAATGAGATTGTAATGAAGTTAGTAACTATGATCATGTGGTAAGTTTTTGAATTCTAACTTCCAGAACAAAAAAAAGATTTAAAAGAACCTCATAAAACCCTAATATAGCATACAGTGACCACAGTTTGTTAGTAAACAATGTGATTAAATAGTTCATTTTTGAAAGCTTTGACAAGTATGTTAGAACCACAGCAGCATTATTTCTATTCAGTGAGGATTATTTAGGACCCAATTTGAAATATTTCTGAAGGTATTCTGTTCTTTGTTTACTGAAATCCAATACATGCAGGTACCAGCAAAGGCCTTCAAATGCCACTGATTATGGAAGTTCATTACATAGGACGCCTAAGCAAGCAAGAACACCCCACATAAGAACACCCAAATCTTCCTTAGTGGTTAGCATAATCCCAGGGTATTAGCTAAGAGGTATAATTACAAAGACACACTGGAGACACACTTTATTCACTGCCTTCTGTAGTAAAAATACTTGACCACCAAATAAAATTCCAGTGGTTTTCAGTGATGTGTAGTCCCTCCACTCAGTTTCTGCAGAATCTGTGTTTTACAACCTCAGTGCAATGGGGTCACTGGAAGCTATCTGTCCTGGTTTTGAAGTATACTCATTCTTAATAATCGGGCTTGGCTTGCTTTCAAGGGAGTTACTTTACCCAATTAAGACAGAGCCCTTGTTTACATTTCTGGAAGGGGATTCTCTCTTTTTTTTGAGATGTTTCTTCCGAGGGCTTCCCTAGAGCTCTTTGTGCACAGTGCCAAGCATGGCCATATCACACAAAGCCAGTTTTTCAGATCATAAAAACACACGGCTACATTTGGCATTGTACTACTGAGTTTCGATTCTCCTAGGTCTTTGAGAACAGAAATAGCCACTCCAAATACAACACACATATCATGGCTCATTGATCTCTGTGATTCCCTGGTGTCCCTGGAAATGATTTCCAGAAAACGGAATAGGGTGCGTGAAGCACAAGTCTTCAGCATCATCATGGTTTCAAAGGGAGACTGTTATGGAGAAGCAATGCAGATAGCAATAGCGATGTGGAAATGTGTAGAACAAAAAAAAGAACTTGGAGCAATGACTTTGCATTCCTGTTATGCTTCTGCTTTTCTGTAGATAATCTTGCTGCATAAAAACACAGTTGTTTTTATTCACAAAGCCCTACTGCTTTCAGTAGTTATTGTAACCTGCTGCTCTTGACTCTCTGTAGAGAGACAGTGACTATACTGTCGTAACACTTCAAGAGCTAGAATTTACTCTTACTTCACTTAGCACTAGTTGGTACACCCGAGACATAATACCTTGCCTACAGTATAAATTTTCTCTAGTAGCCGTGTTGCAATGGCAGGAAATATTCAAGTTTAAAGAAATTTACTGTAAATGTTTATTTTTAATGATGTGCTTTTTATTTATCTTTTTTCTGAGAAAGGAGATTGATGTTGGGAATTCCACTTGTTCATCTCTGTCTAGAATTTTTAAAGAACTCTTGTGGCCAAAAGAGGGCTTTTTATGTGTGCTTATATTGGGAATTCCACTTGTTCATCTCTGTCTAGGATTTTTAAAGAACTCTTGTGGCCAAAAGAGGGCTTTTTATGTGTGCTTATAAAGACAAATGCACTTTATGCAGACTTACATTTTGTTTGGTTTATGGTTTCTCTGCACAGACAGCTGTTAAGTCTCATGGCAACTCTCATGACTCTCGGGAGCATGGCATTTCTACACAAACATAAAACAAATCAGACATCTGGCTCTGACACCATGTAATTCTTTATAAGAATTAGGCTTTGTTGAGTTCATTGAAGCCTGGCTTTTTATGATAAGTGGTATAACAGTTGTCCTTTGCATTTCAAGTGACTGAGGGCTTTCCAGGTTTCTGAAGCAATGTGCTTCAGAAACCATGAGAAGTTCCTAACAGAAAACATGAAGCACTCTGAAAGTCAGTTTCCTTTGTATGGTCTTTAATTAAGCATCCAAATTACTAATCACTTTTGAAAATACTCATTACCATTTGTTTTCAGAGGGGCATTTTGTTTACTGTTTCTCTACATTACACACATTACTTTCTCCCAGCTTGATTTTTAGAAAACGGATAAAGTGAATGTCACTTAAAAATATATCATATACTAACTTTTACCACTGCAGGTATAAATATTGTCTTCTATCCATGCACTTTTAGGCATTTTTCACTATAGCTGATTATTATGTTTATTTTTAAAACAATATCCATTCATTTCAAACTTTTTTATTAACATACTGTGCTACCGTTATCATCCTACTTAAAAGTTCCATTTATGCCATGGGGGAATCACATGACTGAGGTGACAAAAACCCTCCCCTAAGTAAGTAAAGCACATAATTAATGAAGAATCCATAAAGTAAAAAGCATTTGTCTAAATTATTGAAAGAACATAGTGGAAACATTTGCAACCTTCAAGATAAAAGCAATTCATTTCAACAAACAGTTTAACTGAAGCAAATAATGGAAATCCCTGAAACCAGATAAGCAATGGGTTGTAAAAGTTATGTATTAAGAACAAATACTGCATCACTCTTCATAATGTCCAAACCTGTGTAACATTATAGTATTCTTGTACGATGTTATTCCAGGATCAAAGACTATTCAGGAAATGCATATGCCATTCAGTGGGATGGAATAAAATGTAGTAGATGGGGAATTTGCTGGAGACAGCCATTTTTTTTTTAAAAAGATGTGTAAGCTGTTCCATCAATTCCTGATCTGCCATCTTAGTGTTAAGCCTAAGAGCCCTCTACTCTTTCTGCAGTCTATAATCTGTTGAGCACAACTTTTATGACTACACTGCAAAGACTAGTTCTGTCTATGCTTGTTCTCCTTCTCCAGGTATTCCCCTTTGGGCATTGCTTGCCTGATCTGTGGAAAAATCATTGCAATAAAGGATTTAGAAGTAGTTGCCAGGCAACTTGGCATGTACATGGTCACTGTGATTGTGGGTCTTCTCATCCATGGAGGGATCTTCCTGCCTCTGCTCTACTTTGTGATAACAAGGAAAAGCCCATTTTCATTCCTTGCTGGGATTTTCCAGGCATGGATCACAGCACTAGGCACAGCTTCCAGGTACACTTGAGAAATAACAGGTTGCTTTATTTTTTAGCAGATTATTAGCTGCTGTTCAGAGATAATACATCTGCTATTCTGACCTTCACTGCAAAATCATTTTATGGCATTGAATAAAAACTATTTTTGGTCCAGACATGTTGAAATAAATATAAATAACCACACACCTTCAGGATTTTTTAGAGAGGTTGTACAAGCCAACCGCAGAGAGTTGGGAGACCCACTTTTTATCTTCTTTTGTGGCATTGTCCAAATTACTTGTGCAAATTGTGTTAGCTCTGTACTTGTTTCCTCAACTAGGAGACAGTGATAATTATATTTATTTTGAAAGCATGCTAAGACCAATCTCATTGCATTGGGGGGAAAAAAATAAACAGTGCTAGGTTTCAAAAAAGAAACGAAAAAACCTCTCATTTGAATCCTTTTTCTATTTTGGCAGCATAAGGGGACTTCATTGAAGAGCTGAGCATTTTAGACTTGTTACTAATGCATGAAACAGACTCAACAAAGTATGTAGGCAACTCAGCTCAGTAATAAATTGATGCTTTGCATTGGGGTAGTCAGTAGATCTTGAGTTGAAAATATTTTTCAGTTAAATACCGTATTTTAAAGTTGTTTTGTTCAATAAATGTTTTATTTCTGAAGAAAATTTGATCTTCCATATTAATTAAAAAGGTGAAAAAGCCTAGCTCAAAACTGACCATCAGAGACTTGAGCAGTCTTGATTTCAGGAATGCCTTGAAAGAACTGTAATTTATCTGCCTCTTTGGGTCAAGCCAAAACACTCTGCTGAACAACTTCTCCCATGATGAATAAGAGGCTCTGGGGGCACCTTACGGATGTGCATAAACATCTGATGGGACAGTGTAAAGAAGATGAAGCAAGACTCTTCTTAGTGGTGCCCAGTGACAGGATGAGAAACAGGGGACACAAATTGAAAAACAAGAAATTCCATCTGAACACAAGAAAAATATTTTTACTGTTATTTACTGTGATGATGGTTGAATGCTGGCACAGGTTGTCCAGAGGAGTCGTGGAGTCTCCATCCCTGGAGATACACAAAACCTGTCTGGGCATGGTCCTGGGCAACCTGCCCTAGCTGTCCCTGCCTTGAGCAAGGTGGTTGTAATAGGTGACCTCCAGAAATGCCTTCCAACCTCAACAATTCTGTGGCTCTGTGATAAACAGTGTGGGATTATAGGAGATACAGTCTGTCCAGGAGTTTCACTAAACCACAGATTCCCTAAGGCATTTCTTCATTGAAGTGTTCAAGCTTCCACTTAGATTTTCAAGACAAAATTTATAGTGCCCATACACAACATTTGTGGGGTTTTTTTCAGCATGAAGTAATGTTCTTCTGCTGGAGTACCAAATTGGAAAAATGTAGGGGATTCTAAGTGATTCTAGCACATGGATTTACCTGGATACTAGCTGTACCACCCGACTGCTGTCCAGATCTGAATTTCTGGCTAAGCAGAAGTGGACCAGTTTGTAGCACCACAGGCAAGTGACCACATGACAACAATCACCATCATATGGTCTAACCAGATACCTCTGGAAGTTGCAAATGCTTCCTATTCGGGGAGCTATTAAAGCTCTTTGACCAGGCTGAGGAACCATGGAAGGCATGTAAGTATTGTGCTCTTCTAATAAACCTTGTCTCCATGGCCTGCACCCATTTGTCCTTGCTCATGGTGGAAGAACTGAAGGGGGAAGATATTTGCATAGCCCCTGCCTGCTAAGCCCACTGGCGTTCATTGCAACAATAGTAGGCCATGGCTGGTACATACTTTGTGGTGATGATCTGATTATTTGTAACAGTAAAGGTAAGGTGGGACTTGTATTTCTGCAGAAAAAGAACCTTATCTGATTGAGTTTCAATGTGTGATAGCAAACTACATTTTCTATTCTGGTTTTCTTTTAATAAGATATAGGAATATCTTTGCTGTAGGTGGCAAAGTGATCCAGGAACTGACCTGAAAACTGATTAACTGGTTAATGACCCACTAGGTATTTTCTTCTATCTGCTATAAATATAGCTGCCAGAGTAACTTAGGAGAGAATATACTACATTGTTTTTGGAAAGTATGAATTCTCTCCGATTTGACTAAACCCACAGAATATTAAGCATTGATGACCTTTGATTAAAAACACAGTAAAATAAATCATATTTACAAATATATTTGTAAAAATGCTAGAACACAAATGGTTGGTACCATGTATCTGGCTTACAAACCGGTTAAAAAAATCACTTCTGTGAACAAAGAATGGTCCAGTCATTTGAGCACAAGGTGGGGATCTAGAAGCTCATATCTTCTAACTCATATTTCCATAGATGTGGGACAAGAGGAGTCATTTAGGAAGTGACTTGGGCATCTACTGGTCCAGAAGGATTTGGGTTTTCCATAGATCCCATGCGAGATAGGTCAGCCTCATGTGCTTGTTCCACATAACCTAGGACATGTATTTTGACACTACATTTTTATAGTTAGGTATCTCAATCATTCCTTAATCTCAATTTTCCATGGTTTAATTATCTGTAAAATGGAAAGATTGCATTTTTTGTACCCAGTATCATCTCTTTGGTAGTGGATGAATGAATGAGTTGGAAAGATCCTGAAGTTGCAAGGCACTAGAAACAATATGCTGTGAGTATTCATCTAAGAAAATTTGGTGACTCTAGTCCTTTATTCTTCTATGGGGAAATTAGTATTTTACAAAAATGGGCAATGACACCAGAATTAGTGGGATACAATAGTGACGACCTTTGAGAAATTCTGCCAACTGAAATGAAGAAAAGTAAATAAACCACACCAGATGTGCTCCAGCTGCTTCTGTGTGAAATATCAGTTAAAAGGAATTTCCCCAGGTCTACTTTCTTTTCTGAACAGCTTCTCAGGCAACAACCAACTTCATTTAGTGATGGACTTGACCTCAGAGGTAACACAGAAAAGTAAGGAACTAAAACATGTTCCTGTGTTGAGTTTCATGCTTGTTGCAGCAAGTCCTTTGCCTGAGGCAGGCAGTCCTGCTAGGGAAGGGAAGAAGTAAGAGATATTTGCATCTACAGGGAAAAAGAGTATGTTCTGTTTTCAGCAGTGTTTTTTGGTGAAGGTGTTTTATTTTGAGCAAGTGAATTTATTTTGAGCCTGAACAAAGGCAAGGAACTGTGGATCTGTGCAAGGAGCTATTCCCCTCTTCTAGTCATCTTTCTAGTCTATCCTCCAGCTGTGTTTCATACCCTTTCCTTTCCTCCAGTGTCTGGGAACTCCGTGGGTTGCATCTTTTTGCCTGGCTTTTTGATTCCTTAATGCAACATTGATTTCTCCCTTCAGAGAAAATTCACAATTAAAGAGATTTAGGATTTGTCCCTGCACTCATAGTTCTGTCCATCAAAAAAAATCTGGAATTTGTCTTTTTGAATGAAATGCAAGAAATAATTCATAAATGAGTCTGAAAAATTCATCTATGCTCTCTCAAGCTCTCGTCCCTACTTCAAGTCATGTTCATGTCTTGACCCAACTCCAACTAAGTGTAGGCTTAATTTTAAAATTGGCTAAAAATGGCTTGAATCACAGCAGAAGGTAGAATTAGAAAATGTGAACAATGATAGCAGAATTTCTGACTTTGCTCCTTTATGGGTATATATTATGTTGTAATTATGTTTCCTCTACTTTTTTGCTTTCCCTCCTTCAGTGCTGGAACATTACCTGTCACATTCCGGTGTCTTGAAGAAAATCTAGGCATTGATAAGCGTGTAACAAGGTTCGTTCTTCCGGTTGGAGCAACTATTAACATGGATGGAACTGCCCTTTATGAAGCTGTGGCTGCCATCTTTATAGCACAGATGAATGGAATTGAGCTGGATGGAGGTCAGATAGTTACTGTGAGGTCAGTTCAAAATACTTGTAGGCTTTGTTTCTACAGACTATAAAATGTGAAGCTATGGGTTGGATGTCTTCTCAGTAGCTGTGGGATTCACTGTGAAATCCATGAATTTCTACTTATGATATGCAAAGGAATGTCATATACATAGATCCTGGTTCTCAAAATGCATTTTCAATCATTTGCAGCCTTAGTGCATGCTGGTGGTGTTTTACAAAAGGTTTTGCAGCTGACAATACAATGTGAAATACAGCATTCTCTGTCCAATGCAATGCCTTTTTTAGTATAGAGGGACACTACAAGTGATATATGGGGCATTAACTTTCTAGAATGTACCTGTTTATATACACTGGAAGAAAAAAGTGTATCTAAAAAATGTATCCATGTATTTAGGTTTGCCTGTACTTTTTCTGTGACTTTGGTGAACAGCAAATAAAATGGAATGAGAATAGCCCAGCCTGAGGGTGAGATTGCCTGCAGCATGGTCTGGATACTTTCAGACTTTTTATCTTTAACCCAGCCAATATTAGCTCTATTCTTTTCATATCAAATCGTCATGTTATGACTGCTGCAACTAAAGTTAATTTACAATGGAAAATTTGATGAAGACACCAGGCCTAACATTTTGAATAGTTAAAATGGAAACCACAAGTGAAGGCTACCAAGTTTGCCTTCTTCCTGTAGATTTCACACACCCACCTTTCTTTTATTAAACCCCTTTAACACTAAAGAAAGTCCTGCAAAGGGATGTCTAATTCTATGTTTCTTGCCCAGCTATACTAGTTCCATATTTTCCACATCTTTACCTCCTGCTCCAACTCCTGAAATAGTAAAGCCAAGGTTTGTAAAAGGTTCAGGCCTGCTTCTAATGAAGGCAGATACTAGACGTGCATGATGCATATTTGTTGCTAAGACTGAAAACAGTCATTTCAGAGAGTCCACATATTAAACTAAATTGAGACAAGGGAAGTTCAAGTCAGGAATCAGCTGTTGTCCAAGAGATTTGGTAGGCTTCAACTCGAGTTACTCCTCTTCTACTTCTCTGATGGACTCGGTCGTTAGCTCTTCCTGATCTCACCATTTCAAAGCTGGTGTAGCAAGCTTAGTGACTCACATTTACTAAGCAGGCAGCAATTTTGGTCTATCTTTAAGAAAGCCATTGGTTCTCCTCTCTATGCAGTACAGCATTTTTGCTACAACAATATGACAAGAACTATCTCTTGAGGTGGCAATACAAATGAATGAAAGGTTATTAGGTTTTGTCTGTCAAATCCTGTTTGTGATACTGAGGATATTCAAATGTCCCATGCATAAATTCATGAAGACTTAATTAGCCTTTGACCAGCTCTAGTTCCTTCATATTGGTCATGTAGGCACAGGCAGTGGAAGCAGGGACAGGTATCCTGGGAAGAGTATAGGGATGCTGCCCGATTGTGTAGGGATGTGGTCAGGAAGGCCAAGGTGCAGCTAGAGCTGAACTCAGCAAGGGATGGAAAATATTATAAGAAGGGCTTCTATGGGTATGTCAGCCAGAAAAATCTGAGGTACTCAACGACTTCTTTGCCTCGGTCTTCACTGGCAACCTCTCTTCCCACACTTCTTAAGTGGATGGACTGCAAGACAGGAACTGGAGGAACAAAGTCCCTCCCACTGTAAGAGAAGATCAGGTTTGAGACCACCTGAGGAACCTGAACATACATAAGTCTCTGGGACTTGACAAGATGCGTCCCAGAGTCCTGAGGGAATAGGCTGATGTAGTTGCCAAGCCACTCTCCATGATATTTGAAAAGTCTTGGCAGTCAAGTGAAATCCCTGGAGACTGGAAAAAGGGAAACATTGAACCCATTTTTAAAAAAGGTAGCAAGGAGGACGCTGGGAACTACTGAGCTGTCAGCCTCACCTCTGTGCCTGGGAAGATCATGGAAAAGATCCTCCTAGAAGCTATGCTAAGGCACATGAAGGACCACATCCTGGGCTGCACTGGAAGAAATGTGGCCAGCAGGTCGAGGGAGATGATTCTGCCCCCCTACTCCACTCTGATGAGACCCCACCTGGAGTACTGTGTCCAGCTCTGGAGCCCTCAGCACAGGAAAGACATGGACCGGTTGGATCGGGTCCAGAGGAGGGCCACAAAGATGATCATCGGGATGGAACACCTCTGCTATGAAGAAAGGCTGAGAGAGTTGGCGTTGTTCAGCCTGGAGAAGAGAAGGCTCTGGGGAGACCTTATTGCAGCCTTTCAGTACTTAAAGGGGGCCTATAAGAAAGATGGGGACAGACTTTTTAACAGGGCCTGTTGCGATAAGACAAATGGGTGATGGTTTTAAACTAAATGAGTGTAGATTTCGACTAGATAGAAGGAAGAAATTTTTCATGATGGGGGTGGTGATGCACTGGAACAGGTTTCCCAGAGAGATGGTAGATGGCCCATCCCTGGAAACGTTCAAGGTCAGGTTGGATGAGGCCCTGAGCAACCTGGTCTAGTTGAAGATGTCCCTACTTATTGCAGGGGAGTTGGACTAGATGACCTTTAAAGGTCTCTTCCAGCCTAAACTATTCTGTGATTCTAAGTAGAACCTCTGATTTCCTGTCTTCTTTGGGGGAGGGTGATCTTCGAAATGGTAGCTAAGCCAGACTCTGTTTAGTCCTTAACAGTGCTACCTTCATTCCCTTCCAGCCCTGTAAGCACTGCTGTGGGAATGTTGGCAGGAGCATTTCCTCACAGACCTTGAAAGCAATCCCTTACCAGTTCAGGCTGGAAATGCCTGAGGAGCTGGCACCATGTACAGAGCCTGACAGCAGAGCAGAGCATCCTGCCTGCATACCTGCTGGACCTACCTGGGTGTTTAGTAGGCCAGGTTGCACTCTAACCCAGACACCTGACAAACATATTGCAACCTGGACTGTCTAGGTCAGACCTGGCCATATGCAAGCTCTAAATCAGGGTAGTATCTTCACAGATTAATTCAGTGGCTAATGGCTGAGGATTTCCCTCACAGAGACCTTTTTCCCCTACTTCTGTGTTGGAAGCACTTTCGGATTTGTTGGATACACCCACAGAAGTACAACCATGTTACTCATGTCTGTGTTTAAAAAGACAAAGATAACTTTTTCTTTCCTTTCACCATTCCCCTTTCCCCTTTTCCCTTTTTCCTTTCCCTCCTTCTCTTCCCTGATTTTCTCCCTTTGACCTGTTCTCTGAGATATTTATTTTCCATTCTTCATAGGATTGCCGAATGATGTTGATATTTGTTATGGTCTGTATTTTTACAAACATTTGGAGCACAGACATTCATTCACATAGATCTGGCCTCCCCTAATAAATATTTTTGGTGAAACACAAGCGTGAAAACTACAGCCTGAACTTACCATGATTTATCATAATAGTTGTTAGTTTTCTGGGAAGAACGCATTAAAAATAAGACTTTCCTAATGGTCACATGAATATGCAATGAAAGTGTATGTTCCTTCCTTTTCCTGCTACCCCCATTTGATTTTTGTTTTGCAGTTTGACCGCCACCCTTGCAAGTGTTGGAGCTGCCAGTATTCCCAGCGCAGGACTTGTTACTATGCTTCTGATCCTTACTGCAGTGGGTCTTCCTACCCAGGACATCAGTTTGCTTGTTGCTGTTGACTGGCTTTTGTAAGTTGTGGTGACCCTACTGCTCAGTGCAGAAAAAGTAGTGAAATAATGCTTGTCCACAGTGCTTTTCAACCATTGATCTTAAAGAACTGTAAGACTCTCCTCTACAGATGAAACAAAGGAAGAAATAGGCTATTTGATGAAGTAGGAGACACTGAAAGCAGCTTCTCAGCTGGTACAAATTTTTATAGAGCTACTGAAGCCAGTTTCTATGACCCAAGGATCTTGTAAGAACCTTGGGTTCACGCTCATATGTTTTCTTCTTCCTAATGATGCCTTTTCATAACAGACATAGCTCAAGAACAGTTTTCTGATCTTTGCTTCCATATTTCTATTTCTTGTAGTTCTGGTCTAAAATTAAGGACGAATGCTGAAAATGCATGTTCCATCAGGATGTTGTTAGCAAGTTACAGGGTGATTTGGGCATTTGTAGTATCAAATGTTTTATGCTCCTAGTGGGAAAAGTCTGTATCTTTTTGCACATAAGAAAGTAAAATACTTTTAAGAAAGAAACTGTTCTAGGGTGAGATATAAACCAAAGATAAATATGAAAGCAAACTGAAAGAGAGAGGGTCATTCCCTAGTTTGATTTTACTGACAGATCCCTCAAACTAGGGACTTTCATTTTCAAGGACTTGAAATCAAAGTCCGTCAGTGCCATTGCAGGTCCTCCAACAAGAAACAGCTAACCCACAGATAGTTTTCCAAGGCCTTTGTTTTTCAACATTTGAATACAGAAACTGTAAATATAGACAGAGTATATGCCAAGCCACATCCTTTCTCATGTTGTCATTTGTCAATGTGGATATCATTCTGTCACCTGTGCAGAACTGACAGGGACTCAGTAGTCCTCTAAGTTGTACTGGCCTCCAGAGGCTTTTATATTGTCCTGTACTGCTTGCAGCACAGTATATTCTGGTCAACAGCCATCTCTCCCCAATATTCTTTTACATAGCAAAGATGTACGTTTCTGTTGTGCCAGCCATGGTGCCCAGAGATGTAAGTACCACGCTGTAAGATTTCTGCATTTCATTCCACACTAGCAGCCTCAGCTGCCCGCTTGTGGTAGTTTTCAGTCCCAGGTACGCTACTAAAATTATGCAAAAAGGAATAGCAGAGTTGAGAATGTGAAGATAAAATAGAAAATTAATTTTCTGTCATTATCTTCTGGCTTACTGAGAGGAATTCAAGAACTTGGTCAATCCTCTGACATGTATTTTGGATCTACTGCTATACTCTTTTATTACTTGTGTTGTCAGTAAGGGTTTCGAAGAATAGCACGCAGCTCTGATTTCTGCTTCAGGGAAAAATAAAAGAGGAATTTACAGCTTGGGAAGGCAAAGGGAAAAGATGACTTACAATATCATGATATTATGACTCAGAATCGTGACATGAGGCAATGTTCAGCAGTCAAAGTACAGCTGGCTTAGGGAAAAATGTGATATTCTGTGAGTTTATTACATTTATGAGGTCATGGTTGAAAACAGGAAAGCAGCATAGGAATCTGCAGCTGAGAGGAGAGCAAAAAGGAGGTGCATACTCATTTTAAATATATGTTTTTGCTGGCACTCAAAGTAAGGCAAATAGGTAGGTTTCTGCCGCTGGTAGGAGTACATGCAAAAGGAGCCTGTGGTTTGTTTGGTTTTTTAGGGAAATGTCATTTGAAAATATTCCTGTGGACTGAGCAGCTCTGCCCACTAGCAAACCTCAGAGCTGTAAGTTTACCAGCAGTTCTGATCCACTAGTAGGTGTTGCATTTCAGGCTCAGCTTCAGCAGCGTAGTTACCGCTGGCTTATCCAACCCTGCTTAGGAAATAAAAATGTCTGTACTGTGGTGCTGTGGCAGTGATGAATGTAGATACAGGAAAGATAGTACTTCTGAAAGGAATATTTCAAGGTATCTTTCCAAAATAAATGCCAGGCAAAAGAACCTTCCAGCACAGACGGTTAGGTTTGGATCCTTCTGGCCTAACAATCAGCAGTGCAATTGCAGTGTGATTCAGAATTGAAAGGTAGATGAAAAGCTCTGTGTCACACCACTAATGCTGCAAAGGTAAGACAAAGTTTGTTTGTGGAAATGTTGTGCTAATTAACACATGTCAACAGCTAATAGCTTTATTTTCCATCTTCCAATGGTTGTGTTGTGATAGCTACATTGATCAAATCAGATATGGTAAACGATGCTGCTGACATCGCTGATGTTAAGAAAAGGTGCACAAGCAAACTTTTGAGCAAGCTTTTGGGCACCAAAACCAGACCTAAAGAATATCTGAAACAAAAGGTCGTAAAAGGCTGGCTCCATCGGCAGAATTTTGGGGTTTCTGAGCACGGAGCAGTTTACATGGCACCAGGCCTGCTGGCAGCAGATGGAGTGCAACCATCTCTAAGGAGGAAAAGGATTCTTGCTTATGAGCTGGCGGGGCTCATCAAGAGGGCTTTAAACTAGATTTGAAGGGGGAAGGGGATAAAACCAGGCTCACTAGAGGTGAGCCTAGGAGTGCCGTGCCAGAGTTGTGGGTAAAATCGATAGTCCAGCTCAAGCGCACCTACACCAATGCACGCAGCATGGGAAGCAAACAGGAGGAGCCGGAAGCCATTGTGCAGCGGGACAGCTATGACTTAGTCGCCATCACAGAAACATGGTGGGATGCTTCTCATGACTGGAGTGCTGCAATGGATGGCTATAAGCTCTTCAGAAGGGATAGGCAAGGAAGGAGAGGTGGTGGGGTGACTCTGTATGTTAGGGAGAGTTTTGATTGTATAGAAATCAATGATTGTGAAGACGCACTCGAGTACTTATGGGTAAGGATGAGGGGGAAGGCTAATGAGTCAGATATCCCTCTGGGAGTCTGTTATAGACTACCCAACCAGGATGAAGAGGCAGATGAAGCATTCTACAAGCATAGAAGTCTCACAATTGCTAGCCCTTGTTCTTGTAGGGGACTTGAATTTACCGCACATCTGCTGGAAGTATAACAGAGCAGAGAGGCAACAGTCTAGGAGGTTCCTGGAGTGTGTGAAAGATAACTTCCTGACACAGCTGGTAAGTGAGCCTACCAGAGGAGGTACCTCACTTGACCTACTGTTTATGAACAGAGAAGGACTGGTGGGAGATGTGGTGGTCGGAGGCCGTCTTGGGCTTAGCGACCATGACATGATAGAATTCTCGATTCTGAGTGAAGGAGGGGGTCAGCAAAACTGCTATCACAGACTTCCGGAGGGCAGACTTTGGCCTGTTCAGGTCACTGGTTGAGAGAGTCCCTTGGGAAACAGTCCTGAAGGGCAAAAGGGTCCAGGAAGGCTGGACAGTCTTCAGGAAGGAAATCTTAAAGGCACAGGAGCAGGTGGTCCCCATATGCTGCAAGACGAGCTGGCAGGGAAGACGACCAGCCTGGCTGAACAGGGAGATTTTGCTGGGCCTTAAGGAAAAGAGGAGAGTTTATCACCTTTGGAAGACGGGGCAGGCAACTCAAGAGTACAGAGATCTCGTTAGGTCAAGCAGGGACAAAATTAGAAAGGCAGAAGCCCAGCTAGAGCTCAGTCTGGCCACAGTTGTAAAGGATAATAAAAAGTGCTTCTACAAATATATTAACAACAAAAAGAGAGCCAACAAGAATCTTCATCCCTTATTGGATGTGAAGGTGAACATTGTCACCAAGGATGAGGACAAGGTTGAGGTACTTAATGCCTTTTTTGCCTCTGTCTTTAATAGCCAGTCCAGGTATCCTCAGGGTATTCAGCCCCCTGAGCTGGAAGACAGGGATGGAGAGCAGAATAAACTCCCCATAATCCATGAGGAAGCAGTTAACTACCTGCTACACCACCTGGACACCCACAAGTCTATGGGGCCTGATGGGATCCACCCAAGAGTACTGAGGGAGCTGGCGGAGGCCCTTACC
>NW_010539918.1:25345-25864 GCF_000687285.1 Phaethon lepturus
TTCCTGTCTGGTACCCTCTATGACCTGATCTCCTATGACCAGGTGACCCACCTAGTGGATGAGGGGAAGGCTGTGGATGTTGTCTGCCTGGACTTTAGTGAAGCCTTTGACAGCATCTCCCACAGCATTCTCCTGGAGAAACTGATGGCTCGTGGCATAGGCAGGTGCACTTTTCGCTGGGTCAAGAACTGGCTGGATGGTCGAGCTCAAAGAGTTGTGGTGAACAGAGTTAAATCCAGCTGGCGGCCAGTCACAAGTGGTGTTTCCCAGGGCTCGGTTCTGGGGCCGATCTTGTTCAACATCTTTATGCATGATCTGGATGAAGGGATCAAGTGCTCCCTCAATAAATTTGCAGATGACACCAAGTTGGGTGGGAGTCTTGATCTGCTGGAGGGTAGGAAGGCTCTGCAGAGGGATCTGGACAGGCTGGATCAATGGGCTAAGGTCAATTTGATGAGGTTTGGTGAGGGGTCTAGAGAACCAGTCTTATGAGGAGCGGCTGCGGGAACTGGGGCTGTT
>NW_010539918.1:26080-49208 GCF_000687285.1 Phaethon lepturus
TGATCGTGCCCCTGTACTCGGCACTGGTGAGGCCACACCTTGAATCCTGTGTTCAGTTTTGGGCCCCTCACTACCGGAAGGACGTTGAGGTGCTGGAGCATGTCCAGAGAAGGGCAACGAAGCTGGTGAGGGGTCTGGAGAACAAGTCTAACGAGGAGCAGCTGAGGGAACTCGGCTTATTTAGCCTGGAGAAGAGGAGGCTGAGGGGAGACCTTATTGCCCTCTACAACTACCTGAAAGGGGGCTGTAGTGAGATGAGTATTGGTCTCTTCTCCCAGGTAACTAGTGATAGGACGAGAGGAAATGGCCTCAAGTTGCACCAGGGGAGGTTTAGATTGGATATTAGGAAAGATTGTTTTACTGAGAGAGTGGTCAAGCATTGGAACAGGCTGCCCAGGGAGGTGGTGGAGTTACCATCACTGGAAGTGTTCAAAAAACGTGTAGACATGGGGCTTCAGGACATGGTTTAGTGGTCATGGTGGTGTTGGTTTGATGGTTGGACTTGATGATCTTAAAGGTCCTTTCCAACCTTAATGATTGTATGAAAATGTGAAAAATACTTTTTCTTTACTTACAAACATTGTCTTCTTCCATTTCTTTAGATCATCAAATATTACAGCAATATTTCTAACAGAATGTAGAAGAGAAAATTAATAAAATATTTACAACCCAGCCAATATTTAATTTGAGCCACTTTTCTGGAACCAGTGTGTAAATGCAACCAGCCATATAGAAATATTTGGAATAGTTCTTTTCAATTCCATATGATGAAAGCTTTTAAAAAATGTCCTATTTATGAGTTTTTCAATATTTGTGATGAAAGAAAATAGCAGAACGTCAATTGATTTTACAGTACTACCATAATCTGAAACTGTGATCTTACCAAAACCAATTTTGCACGATTTGATCACGGTGTAACACAAAGCTGACTTGTCCTTAAACTTGGCACTCTCTCCTTCAAATTGGAGCCAAGAGGTTTCCGCATCCATTTCTTCTCGAGCGTTTGCAATATCTAGAGATTAGGTTGCTCAACCTTTCCCCCTCCCATGTGTATACACACAGTGTGAGCTTTTTCACCAGGCAAGTTTCCCAAGATTTCAAAACTCTTATAGTTTCTCATTTTAAAACTAAGCACAACACAGCAGTTACATTTAATAGGACAGTAATTATGTGTCAACAACTGGAATATAACCAGCTTCTTTTCCTCTAGCCAGAAGCTGGCTACTGTCCAGATATGAGACTGACAAGCTTAGCAAATATCATAGCACAACCTCAAATACAGTGGTATTTTGCAGTGAAGAGAGATGAATTAGAGAAAATGGGTGTGGCTGGATGATCCAGTATTTCAACCTTCATTCAGTAACTCAGAGAAAGATGACTTGTGTTCTGACTGTTTCCTGAGTTAGATTTAAATTCACGATATTCAGACACAGTTGACATCTGGATGTTATGGACAGGGCCTTATGTAAATCGAATTAAACTATGGAAAACAAGAGCTGTTTCTTGTAAAGACAAACATGTCAGCTGGTCTTTGACTTAGCAGGTGTGCTAAGATTTTAATCTCCTTTCTAAAATCTAGTAAGCTTGATATACTGGGTTTTCAAGCTTTCAGTGAACAGGAGTAACTTCTTTGCATACTAGCATGCTATATAGGTACTATGACACTAATAACAAGGGGGCTTGATTCAATTCTTCTCATTTCTGTTCCTTTCATCTACATTTTTAAGCTTCCAGTTCCTCTGATTTATGCCAGTTTGAGGAAATTAGGCATTAACCCTTATCAGGATTTAAAGAATTACTTCCTAATTATTCCAAAGCCCATTCTTATCAGATGCTGAGTTGTCTTTTGGGAGATAACTTTGACATTCAGTCCCATTATTCCTCTCAGAAGCTGTTACTGACAATGCAGAAGTATCTGTGTTGGGGCAAGTCATATACTAAGCTGCAGCTTTCCTATGTTGATTTTGTTTCCATAATTTCAGCACATCTGGAATTAATTGGCATGCTGTTTTTAACAAAAGAGTAAGTACAGTTGTCTTTGTTCTTCTTAGGGTGTTCTTTGGCCCAAAAGAGGTCAGTGGCACTTTGCTGTTGATTCCTGACAGCTTGTTTACTTCAGTTCACACAGTATAGCACGTTCTGCAGCAGTGTGCAGTTTGTGTCACTGAATCTCTTGGCCAGTAATACATGTATGCGGGATGGAGCATCTCCTCAAATGACCTTTTCAGAATTTGAACTGTGCCTCAATTATATTTATGTGTTCTCTCCACTTTGTTTTTTTGGCATCCTATACTACCCCTCCATAGTCTGGCATCAGTGAATCCTTTTAAAATTTAATGCCATTCATACAGAAAAAATTAAGCAGGTGTTCTTTTTGTGAAGCCATATTGTTCGGTTCAGTATATTTGATGGTCTTAATTAAAAATTACACACAGAAAGTCGTATTTTCCTATTCTGCCACTCTGACCAAGTTTAAAACACTCTTCACAGGCATGGGATGAGAACTGCAATTTAATTTGTGTGAAGCAAAACTGGAATGATATTTTCCTCCTATGGCTTGTTGGTTTGTTTGTTGGGGGGGATTATTGGAGGGTTTTGTTCCTTCTGGGTATTCTTTTGATGACCAAAAAAAAAAAGTTAACTGCTTCAACTAAGATGTTATACCACAAACTCCAAATATGTAAGCATGATAATGCAGAGAGGGAGAGGAGAAACTTGAAAGGGAATACAGTTCCACATCTGGGAAAGGCAGATTTACAAATATTTAGAGCAAAGATGTAAAAAGTTTGTATGGCCATGAACAGGCATGTGCAATGAATGTTTATCAATATGCAGGTTTTTTTTATATATATATCTTTAGGGTTTTTTTCTCGGTGTTCTACAGGAAGAGGAGATGTCACACAAATCTAGTACCAGAAATATCAGAAAGAGTGGTTTCAAATCAATCACTCACTGTCATGGGAAATGAGGTCTTACATGCTGGCTTTTGTGTCACTTGGCAGATGTCCACACTGTTCAACCTGCCTATTTTGTGTAAATGAGTCTTTGGAGAACTATTCAGTGTAATCACTTCTCTGACCTGTTTGAGAAAGCTGGACTCAGTTGCTGCAGTATCTTTAAATTGCAACTCTCAGTCAGAAAGTTTTTAGGAGTCTTAGGTTTAGTTCAGATATGAAGAGGCAAATTAAGTTGAAAATGATTTCAACATGTGTAACACAGCCTACCTGAAGTAGGAAAGATATCAGGAGCCCATAGGCCTGCAGTGCTCTGTAAGACCATCTCCCATTTTTGCAGAATTTTGGGCAGATTTGGGGCAGAATTCTCAAATGGGGGAAAATCCACAACCATGAGTTCACTGTGACAGATGCTGCCACACTCTAAAAACAACAAAAGAGAAAGGTGGTGTGTCTGTCCAGTGGCATCCTGTCCAGGAAGTGCCAACAAACACGTTTCTTGTAATGAAGCATGTGAGCCTCTCTTGGCACCTTCCCACAATGAGGGGCACTCATAACTGAAATGCTGTCACAGGCTCATCACTTTGTAGGATGTGACCTATATTTGGTTGACTTGTATGCTGAGCCCTGGCATACAGTAGTGTAAGTGGCCGTGCTGCTATGCTAACAGATCACCATCTGTAAAGATGGTAGCAGGAGAGGAGCATCGATGCCCTGAGCCTTATGGAGGTATTTCAGGCATTTTTTTCCCCATAGTTTGCTCACTGAGAGTAAAGGGAGAGGCCATTTGGTAATCCATCCCAGAAATGAGATCACTACATCAGATCCAAAATCCTTTTATCTGTCTGCATTAAGTTCAGTGCTGTGATAAATTCAGATTAAACAAAGGGCAATGGTGTGAGCCTGGCACCTTGACATTGAAACCTTGAGCTCCAGAAGCAGGTGCTGGGGGGATCTCAGTGAAGCACAGCTCTGCAATTTCACTGTGTCTCTAGCACAAGTTCTTTGACAAAATCCATGAATATGAGCAGCTGGGACGTTGGAGTTTGCACATCTTCCTGTCTGAACAAGTCCCCTGGGAAAGCAGGCTTTTTCAATTACACATGAAAGTTCCCATGTTTCTGTTCTAAAGATGCCGTAAACTTTCTGAAGTAAGTGCAGTAACTGTAACATTAACAAGGCTGCCATGCCCTACTTTTTCTTCCTCTCATGTCATTCAGCCTCTGCCTTTTGCTTCTTTTGTAGGGACCGCATGAGAACATCAGTCAATGTAGTGGGGGATTCTTTTGGTGCTGGCATTGTCTACCACCTTTCCAAGGCAGAACTTAACACCATTGATTCCCATCATAAAGGGCATGAAGACATTGAAATGACCAAGACTCAGTCAATCTATGACGACGTGAAAAATCATAGGGAAAACAACTCAAACCAATGTGTTTTTGCAGCTCACAACTCAGTCATAGTAGATGAGTGCAAGGTACCTTTCACATTTATGGATATTGAGACATGTATATAGCACTGCATGCTTTATTTTATCTTCTTTTTTAATGTGCATGTATTTTTCAAATCATTCTGCAAGTAACAATGTGACAACAAGGTCCATGAACCCCAGACGTTTTGAATGAGTTTGACAAATTCAAAAAGTGGTGGTTTTGCGCTCTTCTTAAAAGTGGGGGAAAAAATTATGTACATTGTTTACATATCAAAAGGCAAGATGCAGCCTATTATGGAATATGCCAAGACACAGAGAATATGGCATCACCTGCTATGGACATTTACTTAATTTTCTATGGCAACAGAGAACTTAATTGCCAACCCAAATGAAGGATAGTTGCAATTCAGATATAGGTGTTGTCATTTGCTGACTGCCTTCCATGATATGCTGTTCAGAGATGGATGTGTTGAATGCACTTTAGCATCAGAATGTTCCTGCTCTCATACAGCATGCTTGCGCTTTGCTTCCATCATCGTTCCTGAGTCATTAAGACACAAACATCATATTCTCTCTCTAATTCTTTCTGTAACTAACATGGATTATTAATAATAATAATAACATCTTGATCAGAGCAAAGTGAGCTTGAGAAACCTCACCAGTTGAATGAGAAAACAGTTGGGGAGGTTAGTGGTTAGAAATTTACTAAGCACCCACCACAAGGACAGGGCAGTTTAAAATCAAGAGAGAGTTTTTGAAAAGGAGGAGAGAGTGGAACAAGCTGAAACTTTTCATTTCATAGCCTTTTTTTATTATTTATTAATACTCTGGTCTGATCTTGCACACTGCCTTTGACGCAGTGAGTTTGCCAGTGAGCCTACCTTAGCCATTTATCCAAACAGATTCTCTTCCATCTTCCAGTTGCCAGTGAGCCAGTGAATCTAACTGTGAAAGCCTACATAAAGTCCATTAGCAGATCATCATGTATACTGGAAATAGAAGTCCTGTTCTATCACTTTCACCTGTCTCTAACCTGGCTGGATATGTTATTTAGAATATATTTTTTTTCTAATGCTTACTTCTAGGTAATGTCAGGCCAAATCTGAATTTCCAGGGGAAAAAGTAATACAGAATTCAAGAAAGAAAAAACTTTCATCTTATCCTCAATTTCTTTCTGAATCTTCCAAGGTTTTAATAAAATGTTCTTTTTAAAAATGAAAACAAACATTTTGTTCTGATATGGCTCTCCCCTTCCTCTTCTGACCCTCTTTTTTTCCATGAGAAAAATTAAAGATAAAAATTTTGAAATGGAAAGAGATTATGCTTAGACAAAACTAAAAATAGTCGTTAGTTGTCATATTTCTCAAAAAAGGATAGGACACAGAAGAGATAAAAATTTGAGGGAAAAATGAAACTCCCTGAAACGAAAGATTTTGTCAACTGATAAAAGATTTTTTTCATTAAAAATAAGCATGCGTGCACACACACACTCTTATTTTTTGGTTAACTCCTTTTGGAACTTAACTGTTTTTCAGTGAAATAGACTATACTAGTTTCAGTGGATTTAAGACAAATTCAGCTACCATATATCAGTCTGAATCAGGTTCATGGAACTGAATACTGATAATTTTATCTCCTTCTAGTCTCTCAGATTTGCACAGACAACCAAGTCAAGCTAGAAAGTAGCAGCCCATTGATGCAATACTTGCTGCACTTTCCTTTTCTCCTTCAGTTTCTCTTATAACTTCCCTCAGTTGAGGCATTAGCTTACCTCAAAAACATGGACTAATGGTGAGTAGTAAGTACCGTAGTAGTAAGTAAGTAAGTAAGTAGTAAGTAGTAAGCAAGTGTCCTAAGTACACCCTTTAATTAAAATTTGGGACCAGTCACTTATGAGCTGGAAGTGTTTGTCCTTTTCAATTGCTTTAGGTTTGCTCTGCTTGTGATCTCATTTTGCACTTTTAAACTCATGAAAAGAGCCACGGTTTACTGAATTGAGTGCAAGATTGACTTCAAGCAGGTCACTTGTCTGTATGTCTGTCTGCAAGCTGCCAAAATGATGTGATGTTATGGTCTACTTCCCAAGCTATGAATATATGCTGACATTTGCAAAGCATTTGGATCATGTTGAAGTGGTCTACAGCTCCCAAGTGTTAAAGTAACAAAAGCAACAGAGTGTAGGATTTGGGGCTTCAAAACAGCCTGCTGTTAAATCTGAAGAGACATTTCTTCATCCTGTCAAATACACTGGTGGATTGAAAAGCTCACTGCAACTCTGGTCAGAATTTGTAAAAGCTAATCTACTAGCATGTCCTTTCTATGTACTTTCTGTGATATATTCCATGTATAACACTAGTAGTGTATAATTTTGCATGGTCATTGTATATTTTTAATAAGTAGTTTACCTTTATATGGGGGTGGAGTGGTTGTTATTGCATGATATTTTTGTATTTTTTGTTATCATATTTCACATTACACTATGTGTTTTTAATTTCTGAATAAGCTGTTCATTCCTGTATTTGCATGTTTCCCCCTTTCAATTATCTAAGAAAAAGTTTGACTTTGTTTCAAAAATCAGTGCATTTTGTCATATTTCCATTTCCCAATGCTTCCATGCATCCAGTTTATCCAGCATGGGGAATTTCAGCTCTGTCTTTAAGTTTTCATTTGAAGCTGAGGATGTTAACTTACAAGGTAAGTTAGGAAAGAGTGAGCCATCCATTTATCATTGAATGAAAGGTTGTCTCACAACTATAAAGATCTAGATCACTTTTGTAAAGTTAAATTGACATTTTACCTTTTTAAAATTTTTTAAGTCATTTGGCTGGTGCTATCTTTCTTGAAGCGTGGGTTTATTTATAGTGATTTCTGGGATTCAATGTGTTCGGCCAGTGTTTACTGTGAGTTGGTATATCACTATAGGTCTTCTACCTTACTTAAAACCTAAAAATTTTAGCACATATCTTTACAGGCAAGAGTGATGTTTTGCTGTACTTTTTGTGAGACAAACATGGCATTACTATGAATTTTTGGTATGACTATAGTCAAAATCTTTCAATACGTTGTTAGAAATAGTAGTATGATGAACAATACTTTCACAGTGTATCTTTTCCTCCATTTTTAGAGATTGTATAATTGTAGGTGAGTTTGTATAGACACACATCTGTGATTATTCTGGCCTTTTATATTTTTCATGTCCTTGCATCAGCTATCCTGCTTTGCTAAGGAATTCCACTGAAAATATATTACTTCCTACATTTAAAAAAAAGTAATCTGATTTTGAAATAAACCAGAGAACTGTGTAGGAGATAGGAAGGAGTAGAATCTGAAATATTTATTATAAAAAAGCTACAGCAAAGGCTAAGAAAATATGGTACTTTTTTCCTGCTGCTAATGTTTCTAGGCAGTATAACAAATGAACAGGAGTTTCACTATTCAGGAGTGTTGTGAATTCTGAATAAATACATTTTTTTATATATATATATATACATATAAAATAAGACATGGTGTATGTAGTTCCTGTAAATATCATGATCTTACATATAAAATTCCTAACTTTTCTTGTCAAGTGGCCTTGGCCTTTAAGGTGGTTGTTGATGATAATTACTTGCAGGTAACACTGGCAACCAGTGGCAAATCTGCAGACTTCAGTGTTCTTGAAGAAGAGCCTTGGAAACCTGAAAACTAAGGGAAGAGATTTCTAGCTCCATCTTTAATAAGCCCTGAAGCTATCTTCTGTCAAAGATACCACGATTAAAGAAGATTTCTCTTTTTTCTATTTAACATCTACAGTTTCTGCTTACTTAATTTCTTAGCTGAAACTTAGCAAAGATCTCATCAAGTCATTGTAGTGTCTTTGCCAAGCAATGATCCATAACCATCTGTCTCTCTTGTGTTACTGTTTGGATGATGCAGCTGGAGAACGCTCCATGCAGTGCAATGTGCTCTCACCCGCCTCCCCTTTCATTCAAGACACATAGAATGTAAATGCTGCAAAATGGGAAGATCAAAGTGCCAGTACAGTTTACTACAGGGACTCAGGGTCACAAATACAAGAGAAATATAACACCATGTAAACCTTCAAGTGTTTTGGTGACTCTTGTGGCATACCTGATCTATTTCACACTGTATGACTAAAATATCTTTTGAAAATGTCCATAAAGGTTTCTATTTGTTTTAATAATAACAAGCTCTGTATTTTTGTGCCTAGTTGTACTTTAAACTGAACTTAGATCAAGGGGCAAGATTAATGTGTAGAAGTCAACAAATTATCCCAGACATTTTGTTAGATCAGTAAAACTAATGCTTAGCATCAAGGGAAGATGTTAGATTTGTATGTGCATGTGATGTGGGTTTTTTTCAGATGTCCCAGGGCAGGTGCAGCCTTTATTTTATGATGGAGCTGTGCTGCTTTGTGACCACAATGCATTATATAATAGAAGGCAGTATTATTGCAGGGGTGGTAGTTCCTTCACTAAATCTATGCCTGATGTACAAAATACAGAATACCATGGGCTCAGTTATGCTATTCTTAATCAAAGTAGCTAGCACATTACTGTTCACACTGCTCCACTGATGTCAGAGGGGTTACTCATATGGACAGGACTACTCAAGTAAGGTACTACTAAGATTGATCACAGATGTCATGACTGGGTGCTTGATAATGATCTATAAACAAATTCTGAATCCATTGCTCTAAGAAATTGAGAGTTTTTGAATGTGTTCATCAGTAGCATTTGGTATGAAGTGAAAGCCATCTTTCAAGTATGTGTCATATTTCAGAGAATGGCTAAATCCTGAATTAATTGCTAAGCCAAATGCTAAGCATATAAGGGTAATAGAATTTGGCCAGGGTTAGGACTGAATGCAGAATAAACCAGAATTTCAGGATGTAGACCAGGACATTGAATATACATCTCTCTCTTTCTCTTTTGCAGAGTAACAATTCATGTAACACTCTAATGTCAGATAAATGTTTCTTAGAGCACATGGCATCTGAATTAATGAGATGCTGTTTTGTCAACATAGTATAGCTGACTCATCCTGTCAGAAGAAATTACAGTCACAATAATCACCCCTGTGAAGTGTCTTTAAAGGTGCTTGTTAATACTCAGCAATTTTAAGACACTGGTGAATGCCATTATACTATTAGCAATGTTCTATAGCAAAGCTGAGACACATGGGCTTGGAAGGCTCTACCCACAGAACAAGCTTTGTGTAACTTTTAGGGAGCTCTCAGAGGTTCTCAGGATGAATCAGAGTATAAGCATATGGTCAACTTAAAAATGGCAGAAGAAAGAGTTGAAACATTTTATGGAAATAGGCCATTCAGTGTTTGTGTTCAGTCCTGTCATGGTTTTAAACAGGAATAATGTGTTCAACTGTAGAGTGGTATTTGGCTCTGTAGAAATTATTGAAATACAAATACAAGCTGCTTTTGCTCATCTGCATTTATATAAATATGACCAAAAATGCACATGGACCTGAGCCAGCCAATACTACTTGTGTGATTAATGATTTGCAAGATCAAGTCCATTATCTGTGTCATGGCACAGCTCACCCATTAATAGATGACTTTCCATCCTTTTTGCTGTAGCAGTTTCTTAGGAGCAGCCACAACGATTGCTTGCCTTGAAACTACCTTTAGAAAACTTGTCCATACACTTTTAGCTGTCATTTGAAACTGTTTAGCAGTTGGAAAAAATAGGAATGCCAGCAACATGTGACTAGGCAGGTCCACAAAATTACGTATTGAGAAACACTTAGAATATGCTTGCATCCACTTGGGACATACCGCCCTTTGAAGAGTGCTGCTTTGTGTGGAGACTAGGGGAGGAAGGAATGAGATGCTAGAGAAACCCCACCCACATAAGGGAGAATAAATTTGGGTCTTTTGATAGGACTAGAATAGCAGACTGTGATTTTAAAATAGTAATTCTGTAGAAAAAGTAACTCAGGGACATTGCAAAATATAATTACAATGGTATTTCTCTATTTAGATGTGGATGTGGGAGAAGGAGAAATGTTGTTTTTGGTATACTCCTCTGCTTTTAGCCTGACTAAATATTTAATATAGCGTTACTCCAGCGCAGCACTGTATTTAACCAAAAAGCTTTCATTTTCTCTGGGAAAATGTAACTCAGCCTTGGCTTGCATTTCTTGATTTGCTCATTCCACATGAGGCTGAGTTGCTACTTAACTAAATAAACAGAAAATAACCCAGGGACTGGCCACTTCAGCTAATACAAGTCTCACATTTCAAGCAAGCAGTGCTGGTTACTGACCAGTCTCTTTTTAGTTTCACTAGGAGTGTTAATGCATTAATTTTTATCTGGAAGATCTTTTGTATTTATTCACAATGCTGGGATGGCAAAGTTAAAGGAAAAGCACAGTGGAAAGTGATTTGTTTTCTGTGTAGTTCCTAAACAAATTAACATTTCTTTCTGCATTCCTCTCGTTTGCTTCTCTGTCAATTCCCCCCACCCTTGTCTGTGCAACTGTGATATACTTTGCTTTTTGGATTGCTGACAGCACACTGGCATATGCAAAAGTCTAGACCAGGCAAAGACTCAGTTAATTGCGTGCTTAATTAAGTACACACTTAAGCATTTGTGTAAGCATTTGCTGGTGAAGCTAGGTCAGCATTCTCTTAATATCTATTAATTGAAACTAAAGCACACTGTATGTTAAAACTACAGAAGAGATGGAGCACTTTGCTACTGAATTTCTTTCTTCATTGCTTCCCTTAGAAGACAAAGGCCGCATCAGCATTGTAAGAAACATGCGTGTATCTTATAACACAAAGGTGCTTCAAATAGGTAGGGGATAAGTCACTTGAACGATATTATGGGATGTGCTCCTTCCATTTGAATCGGTGAGAAACTCAATATGTCTTTGAAAAACTGTGTTTGCTGTAGTAAAACCTGTGTCTGCAATGCTCTGACTACATGAAAGCCCTACTGAAATCTATGGGAATCATGGGCTTCCACAAAAGGTCAAGTTCCTTCCTGTCTCTAAGTTATAAGACATTTCACAATCCCATCCTAGGGAATAGTCTTTGTCTGCTATTTATAATGACATTGATTCTCACATCCAAAACATTTCTGCCAAGATGCTTCTTTTTTGCTTAATCGTTTCTATGCTGCAAGCCCAGCAATGAATTTAAATCTCAGCACAAAAATAAGGATCACTATGGTTTTTCTCCATTTCTTCCCTGAGATGCAGCTGATATCCATTTCTTTCTCAAAGCACATGGAATTCCAAACTTTGTGCCACTTTAAAACGTATGAGTAATACAGATTTCTGATTTGTTTTCCATCACTCCCAGGGTCATTAATTTTCCAGCAGTAGATACTGAAGTGCAGACTGTTCATGTGAGAAGCTGCAGCAACAGTGTTTGAACAAATTTATTCTGGCAAGTGTGTGGATTTTCTTTGCTTCCTCATCTTCACTTGTGTTGTTGCAGCCTTGTAGCAACACAGGAGCAGTTGCACAAATCCACAAAACCACATAGGCAGTATTAAACCTCACCTTTGACATTCATTTCTGTAATTATCTTTAAAAAGTCTCTGAGCTTTAGTATTGGGCTCAGAAGAATCCTTTTGTGGAGATGTAAAGGTATAACTGTTTCTCATTTCATTAAGTACTATTTGCCCATTTTTATTGCTGCATTTGAATTAATTTACAGAAGGATAAATAAAGGCACTTTATAAAAATGTACTGTAATATTATTCTGTTATGAGCCAGAAGACTATCCTGGATTTTATTACTGTGACTTCTAAGGCCATGATAAAGATATTTTTCATATTAGTTATTATGATAGGTGTATAGTCCATTGGGACGATTCACCTTGGCTATAATTCACCATATAAGACTATGCAGAAGCTCCTGTTCCCAGGAGGAAGTACTCTCAGAAAGATGAGTTATTTTCTTTTCTCCAATCATATTGATGACTTTGAAGGAAAAATATTTACCCAATTACCTTTGTCTGTGTAACGATATATAGAGTGTGTCTTCAAGTACCACAAAAAAAAAAAAAGGAATTGCAAAGAAGGCAGTCCAACTGTAAACAAATTATTCAGCTTTGCCATGTTATTTTTGAAAGTGTTACGTTCTTGCTCACAATTTACCTGAAACAATGTATTTAATGCATATTTCTTCCAAAGTCATTGATCTGTCTTCCCACATAGACACCAAAGCTGTGTCTCTCTGTGGTCCTCAGACAAAGCACAGACTATGCAGTTCTGCACACTTAAGGCAGGACTCCTGGTAAAGTCCCCAGCAACAGTGCCTGGGTACAGACTGTACAGTGGGTGCCTCCCTCATTTTTTCCTCCTGATCATGTTTGATGTTAAATTGAAATCTGCTGCTATAAATGAGTCAAACAGCTGCTGATGCCCAGGTGCTGGTAATTCTTTTACTTCTTGTATAAGTGGTCTCCCTGGCACAAGGCTCTGATGAACCATCCATCGCATGTGCTCACCATCCCAGAGGCATCTTCCCCTGCTTGAGGGAAACCTGGTGACTTCCCACTACCAGGCTGATACAAATCCTAACAGATAAGGTGGTTGTGCAGTTGCAACTATGAGTCTTGGAACTTGCAACTATGGAAAACCCAGGCTCCAAACGTTGAAAAAACTAAAGCATATGACTGAGCCACTGAGTAGATCCCTACTAGTCTAGAATAGAAATAACCAACAGGGAAATGTAGGATTTGGGGAGACAAGAAGACTTGTGGGATTTCTCACTTCACCCAACCTTTGATCCCCTTTCACTTCCAAGTACATTCTGCTGCAAAGCCAATGCTGATCGATGCCACAGTGTCCAATCTTTCTAGTCTGATTTTTCAAAATTCAGGAGTCCTGCATCATTTTTTAATGATGCTCTGTGGCATGCACCATTACACGAAAGGAAACTGTTGTAGGCAGAATCATACAACCTGGATTGTCTGGTACCTGTATATTGCTTTGTACATAAATAGCATAGTTTGCAGGGACTTTTGTATCATTCTTTTCTATTTTTTTTCTACAGTTTTTCAAAGACTGTATGCAAACTGTTTACAAATTGATTTTTCAGTCAGTATTGTAGATTATAGCATTTCCATTTTTGTGGTTTGTATGGGCTTGTGAGTTCTTGTGTACTACAGATTGTCCTTCCTTCTTAAAGACAACTGCATACACCTCCCTCCAACATATCCTGCTCCTTTCTTAAATATACCCCATTTCCTGTGATCTGGTGTGAACTCTAGCTTGTCAAATGCATTAGAAAAAGCTGCATATGTATTTATATTGTTAAATATTATATGCTCAATACTGATTTAGTTATTAATACAGGTTTTAGGGGTTTATACTTGTTTTCTGGAAACTACAGTGTAGCCTGAACTAAATTACCTATTATGTGTAATTTACAGACACACTAATATTTTCTTATAATGTTTTCTATATGTATGTATAGGGGGATAATTCTTTAAAGGTGATCTGGACCTTAGAACAAAAATAGTTTTCTTATAACATTTAGGATCGATGAAATATTTTTGTGTTATGTTTAGTGATGAATTATAAACAAAGCACAAGATGCAAGAAGCAAATAGGAATTTCAAGATGTCCTTCAATGCTGCAGTTCATTATGGAACAATGTTATAATAATCTGAAGAATCTTCTAGATTGATTGTCTTGGGCAATTGTCCCTAATTTTTCCTGGTGTTAACCTTTGCCAAATCCTGCAGTCCTTTCTTAGGATCTGATCATTTATAACTGACTGACTCAGAATACAGTTTATAGAAAACTGGAGATCTGGGTAGTCAGAAATATGTTATCAGGTACCCAGTCCATCTTGCTACTATACGGTGTATATGAGTTCAGCCTGTGGAAAGAGTTTGTGATCTGGCCACCTACTTTTGCCTTCTTGTAAAGGGACCAACAGAACTACCATGGGACCAGTGTAATTAGGTAGCATCTCTAACAATACCTCCTGTTTTCTTATGTGTTTTAAAGAGAACAACCATTATATTTTTTGACCAGGACAAGTGAGAGTTGCTCCTCTGTTATGGTCATCTGTTCCCATTAGGCAAATACCCATTGGCATTAAGGCTGCGACTATAATAATTTCTATTTGGCTAACAAGGAACTGGTTTTAGAGGAATAAAAATAAATTAATATAAATATTCATAACAATTATATGACAAAAAAATCTTTTATGGCCTACTAGTTCTTTGACTGTGATTTAAAACAAAGAAAACATTGAATAGCAAGTATTGCTGTCCCAGTGTGACTGATACTGGGTATCTCTTCAACTATTCAGAAATCTATGGGGCCATGTTATTCTGCTGAGACTAAGTTTCTAGTAGATATACATGTAGGAAGCATGTTGATACAGCCTTGTATTTTAATCTCTTTCTTGTATTTTAAATCAGATGTACCAGGTATTATCTTATTAGGAACCGCAGGTAGAATAGTGCTGAGTTATTAATAGCTATAACACCTTATTGATACCAATTTTGACGTTTTGTTGAAGCATGATGTCCAGTGCCTCTCTGCACTTAGTGTAGATAATGTAGCTATAAACATGTAATTTCATGAAATGGTGTATACAGTATGCATAGCAGTGCTTTAATTTAATTGGTTTCTCTGTATTGAGCCATAGTAGAAAATTAGACTGTCTTCTAAAATTTTGTTGTATTTGCTGTTTTTCATTTGTATCTGAGTTTGTTTCCTTTTTGGCCATTCAGCTGATTAGGTTCCACAGCTTAGTAACTGCTCTATGTGTCTATTATGGAGTATCCTGTTCTGATAACATTCAGAATCATGTATGTAGCTAACTTATTGTAAATGTGATATTTTTAGTTTTCAGCTATCTAACCAGTGTGGTATGTGTTAGTACCTGCATGTGTAGGTTCCCTGGCAGTGAGTGAAAGTGATCCCAGCATAGATTTGCTGCCTTATGAATGCAGTTGTTATGACATTAAGAATTAATGTTTACCTAGCATTATTGGTTTCTGTTTTGTTTTCTTCTTGTTTGCTTGAAATGTTGGGGCTCTTTATCACCATAAGTTTAGTAAGTCACTGTTTAAATTCGCACAATGAATAAGGGGAAATCCATCTAACTGCATTCCCACTGGATGCCCTGGCTGCTTTTGCCTCTTTGTGCACTGTGCATCATTCAGCCCTTAGTCATGTCACGGCATTGCAGGATCCCTCTGAGTCACTTCCGGTTCCTCCTTGACCACAGACAGCAGCAAAGCAAGTGCATTCACATGGCTGTGACTGGACAAGGCTGTGGGCAGCAGGGGGCTGCCAGTTCTCTCCAGAGTGCCCAAGAAGTCAGAGTAGGAACCTCTGATTCATCCCCTTGACAGGAATAGTCTCTGAGAAAGATGAATACACTCATGGGTGGAAGGTGCACTGTTTCTTTCATTGTTAAAAAAGGATATTAATAGTTATTGGAAATTAAATGCCAAGCTAAATGTTTCTTGAGCTACTGTGGTTGTTGTACAGGATTGTTATTCACAAAAAATACATCTGATCATAAAACAGATATATGAACTACATATATCAAGTGGCAAAAAGTCAGTGGCAAAAATCTTCTGAAATCAGGGCTACAGTTTAGATCTGTGAGAAAAAAACTTTCTGGGGCAAAACCTGAAGGTGATTCTGAAAGAGTTTGGGACAGCAAGAAGCTGGTTTGTTCCTAGATACCCCAGGCCTGGATCTCATAAATATAATCATCCCCTTTAAGTGGAAAGAGATCAAAATCAGGCCCCAAAGCACAGGAAGTATCCTGCTTAGTCAGTCCCACTACAATGCTTCAGTAAGAATTGCACACTACAGTACTGTGTGCTGCCTATTCATCATCCCTTGCCCCCTATTAAAAGTGACCAGGAATGAGCTGGAATGTTTTGAGATGTTTCATGTAAAAAAGGTAAAAAAGGGTAAAAAGAAAGTGGGATAAGGTTGGTCTTCTCCTTACACTCAAAAATAATTCCCCAGATTTTGAAATATACTGTAGTATCTATAGTACAGTTTGTTTTGAAACTAATGAATGCAGATGATAAAATGTCTCCCAACTCTGGGCTCTGTTCTTGTATATTGCAGTTGGAATGCCTTGTAGACTGAGTCTATTTTTGTAGTTCAAATCCTTCCTCCTTTACAACGATGAGTAGTCATTTGCTTTTAATGCTTTCTTATGGTGTGAACTGATTTCTGTAACTTTCATGTATAAAACACTAGACATACTTTCTATATGGGAAACAGTCATGAATATAATATTTCACTAAGTGTTGTTCCTCTTATGTACATATCATCAATAAATGTCTATTCGTAATTTTCATGGCTTATATCTGTGAGTTTTAATCTCAGCCTGGGCTCAATATGGGAATGCTTTGGGTAGGAGTTTAGATAAAGCAGTCTGATGGGAGAGGCTGCCTGTTCTGGAAACTGGAGGGAGAGTAGAAGATGAACCTGACTTTGCCAAAGTGTTAGAAATCTCACTCCTCACTGTATCCTCCAAATATTCCAGGGTGCCAGCTGCAACTGAGCTCGTTTGCCACAAAGGCCAGTTCTTGGCAATGAAGTCTAGAGAAGTGGGAAGAGATGTTAGAAGAGTAGGAATATACAATGCAATGGTTGCAGTCGCTTTAGAAACCTACTTCCCTCCGCTGGCTGCTAAAAAATAAAACTTTTCCTCATAGCCTTTCTAAAAAAAAAAAAAAAAAAAGCCTGTAGCTGAACCCCTGGAGCACTTCGTAAAGAAATCGACTCTAATACATGAATTAAGAGATGCTCATGGAGTGAACCATGGCTCAGAGGACTGGGAGTTGCTAAGTATGGAGAGAAAGCTCTGACATTTATGCTCAAGAGTAGCACACATTATGGAAATAGCGTAACTACTATTGCGTGATCAAGACACGCAACCAAAACCCAGGTTCTGAGGTTTAACAGTCTGCACAGCCCTGTGCTTCCTTCTTACTAATCTAACCAAGGCCAGCATCCACTTGACAAGTTTCCAAAGAAAATCCAGTCATGGCAGGAAGTGGTTTTGGCAGCCCTTTAGTTGGCAATCTGCCCTCTGAGTCAGTAACGAACTAAGTCCTAATGCGGCTCTAGGAAGATCTTTGGGCAAAAGATAAATCTGAAGCCCTGGCTATCTGCTGCCACTTCTGTATCATGTTGCCACTTTCTGCCAGAGACAGAAATGTCTAGATCTGGCCTCATTAACAAGCATTGTTAATAAATGCACACTGCTGATTTAAAATTCTGGCCCCCCCCCACCCTGAAGTTTGTTGCGCTCAGGATTCCCCATCACTCACATATTTTATGTGTATTGTGTATGTTCAGACTCCTTCTATAGAGGTGGTTATTCTTTTGTTACACATCATGGCAAAAAGTCTGAAATTAAAGGCTCAACGATGTGACCTATATTTGTTGCTTTTTTCAAAGCAATGTTTCTGTGAGAATGACCTAAAAACACCAACCCATGCAGGAATTAATTCTGCAATTATATGAAGTCATCTCCTTTGAAAATACATACCCCAAAGGCTGATTCTCTAAGCTCTTGCAAACCCTTTGTGTGCCCCACTTCCTCCATGTTGTCAGCCTTAGAGAAGATCATTTCAGGAGTCTGTTTGTATCTGGGATGTATCCCTCTCTACAGGAAAGCATCTTCTATAAGGTGCTATAAAAGACAGTGTGTCATGAATCATTCACCCACATTAAGAGATATTTCTATAGCCCCTGTCAGGCATGAAAGAAAAACCAAGAGAACACTTGAGGTCTGTTAAACCTTTAAGCAGTCTTCTGCTTTGTACAGTAACGTACATGATAGTACATGTAAACAAGACAAAGATATGAAAGAAACAGGTGGCCCCAGTTGCAGTGCTTTAGGAAGTAGACATTAAAAATTCCACTCAACTGGGCTAGCAAGAGTTATTTGCAGCAAGCACTTATACTACAAGAATGTACAAATATCCCAGCAGGGTTTAGTGCCACTGCACTGCTGAAGCATCCCCAAACTGAAAAGTTCTGTGCAGGTTCACAAACTGAGGTGTCTTCACAGCCTTGGCCGGCAGCTGTCTGCTGTCTTGCATGGACAGCATGCAATGAAAGTGCTCTTCTGCTACAGCAGACACAGGAAGGAAACTAGATTGCATGCAAAGTCTGGCAGTCGTGGTGGCATTAACAAGGCAGGCAGATTCTCTGGCGATAAGCAAAATGTGTCTGCGTAGATAAATTACAGATAAATTACAAAGCTGACTGCTGCCCACTGAAACTCGCAGGGACAGGCTCTAGAGGAATGAGGCCTCACACTTCTTATGGCACTTCTGTAGTACATGGATGAGTATTTAGAAAAGCAACCTAGGGTCTATCTTTGAGAGTGTTGTGCTATTCATTCTCACTTGTGACTAAACTAACATTATGTATGCCTTTCCTGTAGTTGTTCGTAAGACTGATCTATCTCCATTTGGCTGTTTTCTTACTGCGGTGCCCAAAGGAAGGATAGCTCTCCCATGGTCCACAGACACCACTTGAGAAATGCTGCTGTGGAAATGTGCAAGCAAAAAAAGCTGACTCCCAACTCTGTGAAGGGGAAAGAAGAGGGACAGGGCTAGGAAATTCACTCAAAATTTATTCCAGTGTTTCACCTATGTTACCAGTATTACTTAAATTTCCAGCATCAAATATGCTTTGTTAGTGTGCTTTTTAGCAATGATTTCTGAAGGCCCTACTCCATATGAATGAAAATTGCTCTAAAGGAGGGTCCAGGGTCCCTGAGGAAGACCCACAACTTTGCAGTTAATCAATCAGCAGCAGGCTGACTCTCTGACCTGTCTCTGAACCTGTTTTCTCCCATTTTTGACTCGCATGTAACCCATAGGTAGGCTTTATACCCGTCCTCTGCACAGGGAGGGGAAGTCACCCATCTTGAACAAAGGGTAAGTTTAGTTTTTAAGTCACTAGCTGAACAAACAAGCATCCTTACCTGGAGTTCATGTCAGACTTTCTCTTAATGAATGAAAGCAACGTTAACTACAAAATGAACCACAAAAGAACTGCAGAGAAGTACCCAATAACTATAAACTTATGTCCACCGGGGAATCTGATGATCTGTTGCTGCAACACAAAACATGCTTAAAACAGTTTTACAGTAAAACAAATCCCATGTACTTGCACACTAGGCTCCAGCTAGACAGGCAGCATTTAGACATACATTGCCAGTGCTTGAATAAAGCCAAAACTGACTAATTTCTAGATCTGAAAAGTTAAATGAACCCACCATACTTTTTCTACAGATTCACTGTGAGGCTTGTATCATTGACGGCTGTAGTCCAGAGCACTTGCAGCACTTCTCTCTCCCCTGTTGTGCCGTTGTCAGCTGAGATCACTGTGTCTTGGATACAGGGCTCACCTATGACGAGCTCATCTTAGAAAAACTCATCCTACAGGCTCAGGCTGAAAGCTGCTGAAAACTGTTTCCCTGAGATAGCTACAGTTAGGGTGCTGCTAACAATCTGCAAGAGCAGCCCTGAACCAGATGCTTTTTATTAAAAAGAGTAAGCTGATGATGTAAATAAGTGGTGAATAAAAACTCAGACTTCACATCCAATCACAAGGCAAAATATATCCAGTTTATTACTGTTTGTCCTGGGTAAAATGAAAGCATGGAGTCTCGATTCATGCAAGGAAAATGTGGTCACTGATAGTTATCTAAGCTTTTTTCTTAGATCAAGCTGGGAAAAAAAAAAGCCTTTTGAGTATGTGGTGCCAGAATCTAGATGTACACCAATGCAAGTAAATTTAGTTTTAAAGCTAAAACTCTGCTGTAACCAAGCCATTTATGCACTGCAACACAGGACTAGCATATGGGTGTTAAAGCTGATCCTACTCTAACACAATTGCCTGAGGCAAGGCTTTCAGATGCTGGGTACAAAATTTACAGCCTCTGGAAAAGAGGTGGAAAATGCCTTATCCAATCCTCCTCTGTCCTGGGTTGCTTTGGGAGTTTGAAGGACTTCAGAACTAATTCAACAGACCTAGAAGCTGTTTGATGAGCCTCCACTGCCTATGAGCCATATGCTGATTTCCCACTGCCAGCCTACACACCCCTAACATCAGCTGTGCCTTTGGCATCACTTACAAGGCAGCCTCTAGCCCCAGCTTCAGCACCAGAAGAAAGCTGCTGTTGAGCTAAAGTCTGAGATAGGTGGGTGTTTCAGAGTGAGACTTTTCCCTAATATTCTAAAAAATGCTTGAGGGCTTTCCAGTAGCTGCACTTAAATTTATGTCAGATCTTATTTAACTTGACAAATCTTATTTTACTGTAAATTTACACAGACATTTTTTCCAATGGGAAATAAATTACTTGTAAGAATTTCAATTTAGTACAAAGGGAAAGATATATTATGTATTAGTCATGGTGAATCTTAAAAAAAAAATAATTTTGCACAGCTAGAACTTCTGTCTACCTTGGATATTAAAACTAGCTAAAACTACATCTATTTCTGAGAACAAAAAATTAATCATCTTCTCATTTGACAGTATTTGTGGTCTTGTTTGGATCCAAAACATTTTTTTTTCTTTTTTTCTGAAAGAAAACACAAAACTAATGACATTCACATCAGCATTCAATGCACAGATTTGTGTGTCAGAAAATGTATGAAAAATGGGTTTCATCCATTCACTTGTTCATCCAAAACCCCTTTGCCTGTAGAGTAAGAAGTTTCAATAAAAAGTTTGAGACTCCTTGAAGCTTTCTCTCAGGCAAAACCTTTCTAATGCTTACTGGAACCATCCAGACAAAATAGAAAGAAACCTGTGTTTAAAGCATATGTAAAGCTTTCACTGCCTCTGTTTTACTTGGACTTTAACAATAATCAGCTCTCTTGAGGTCAGGAGGGTTTCTTTGATGATGGATTCACGTCTTCAATTTCAGCTTCTCAAAAAACCGTGCAGTGGCACATTTGACCTATGTGAAGATCTGTGTAAATCTGATACTTTAAAAACAAGAAGACAAGCAAGAAGACAAATGTTCTAGAAATTTTGCCATTGCTAACCTTATTCCAAATAGGCGAGACAGGGAAGACAGAAAGTACAGTCTCTGTACTGTACAAAAGACACTGTTACTCATTTTGCTAAATTTGTACTTCGCCTGTCATTTCTCATTGTCACAGCCGCTTGCTCTCAGCATGGTCTTAGTGGATGCCACGTGCAGCATGGCATAGTAATAATGACAAATAAGCTGCCAGGGGAAGATTATTCAAAAACAGTTCGCAGATGAGGTGGTGAATGTAGAGGGTGACTTGGAGGTGAGGTGTTGACAAGAAAAGGCCAATTCTTTTTTCCTTCTCAGAGCTGTGAAACATTCAAGTGCCAAAGTCTTGCAGGTGTTGAAGGGACTTTCCCAGCAGTAGCACAGAAATTTCACTCTCCCTTTACTTCCTCTCCCAGCAGCTCTGTCCTCCCTCTGTCCCTAATCCCTTGGAGCTCCCATCAGCAAAACAACTTTGCAGAATTCTTGCCTGCTGTGTGGAATGAGAGTTTTGTCACCCACTCCCACACAGATGGAACTGCACCCCAAGGAACAGTCCAGCGCAGTGCTTTTCCTGGTCTTTTTGTCCTTTTCCCAACCTTTTTGTCCTTTTCCCCTGCACAGATGAAAACTAGTGAGTACCTGTGGTTACCCAAAGGGTTTGTATTTGACTAATCAAATCTCTTGCAACCAGAGAAGTCAGAACCTTGAATTGTTTAATAAGGCTAAGAAATAATTATTGGTTAATGGCCTAATATACCATAAAATAAACCCATTAACTGCTGGCTTATGTGTATGCTGAGGCAGACAGTTGTCAGAGGATTTACTCTGCTTCCTTCATTTACAGAAAGAGTAATTAGGACTAGCCCTAACCAGAATGATATACTGACCTCTGTCCCTGCCCAGCATTGTTTCTATGTGCTAGAGACACTTTGTAGCTGTCTCCTATCTAATATTCCAGGCAACATGCTTCAGACTACTTAGTACAAAGGCTGTTGTTGATAAAGGACACACAAATGACATCCCTATCATGTGGGATCATGAGCAGAAATATAATTTTGGAACTGGTGTGGAAAGGGTTTCACACATCCATGCAGGTAGACATGATGGCTGCATATCCTTTCTCCACTTTAATCAAACATACCTTGTAAGATCTTCAAGAAAATACAGGTGAAACATTCACCCTGGATTGTTTGATGAAAATATTACATTCTCATAACACATATAAACCCACTATTAAATATGCTTACTTCTTGAGACAGTATTTCCATGACAAAGGTGGTCAGGATTGCATTTACTTAAAACTGTTCAAGACAAAGGAATAACACAAGCTGATCATGGGGTTTGTTCCAGGTCCAGCCTGGTCTGTTCAGCATTTTTGGGAGAGATCCTCATTCCTCCCAGGCACGAAGGGTAGACCAAGATCCAAATTGTTTGTCAGCACCCTGAAAGAAGGGCTGGATCTTGCTGGGCACTGCACTATCCCAAATGCTACTGGTTCAGTGAGCTAGGAATAGTCATCAAGATCTTACTGCATTGATCTTAAATTGGACCAAGTTGTCTGCTTCTAGGGGGAAGCTGAGTTAATCACTAACTCCCAGAGCCTATGGGAGGCTCAGAGAGCAGACAAGGTCACACAGCATTCAGCTGAGCCTGGCTTAGAGTTTACAAGCAGAAGAAATGACCCCTGGCTCACCAGTATTAAACACAACTATCCTGCTGA
>NW_010539918.1:49239-68219 GCF_000687285.1 Phaethon lepturus
ATGCTGATCTTACTTTTTATCCTCAATGTGGAATCAAGTTTATTTTTGGAAGCTTATTTTATAGTTCAGTGTGTTTTTAGCATTATTATTTCTAGTTACAATTTAGACATGATATTTTCTTTCATTCTGATTAATCTATTAAATAAATATGCAAATATATCAAGTGCTCTATAGTAAAAATACATACACACAACAAACAACCCCTCAAATAATAAGACCAAGACTAATAAAAATGTGTACTATATTACACATATGAAATGGCCATCTAGTTTTGAAACTATAATGAAACTTAATTACACATGAATCACATGTCATAATCTAAAAATAATCAGCATATATAAAATAATGGCATTCCTCTGTAAAGAGAACTTGAGCATCTCCCTATTTAGAAATATAAAGAGAAGGCAACCAGTGCCGCCCGTGCACTTATAGCTACTGAACATTACATAAATTAGGAAGGAGTTTGTGGATTTTTCTATTAAAGATCTAAATAGGGAGATGGATAACATGACACAGCCTTTTTTTCTTTTTTTTAAAGAAACATTTAGACTTCAAGACAATAAAGTATCTCCTTCCGATTGAGACCTATAGTCAATTATGATTTAAAGAGAGGAATAAGTCTTACTCTTGATCTCCCTACTTAGTGAAACGAGTACGTAACAGTACACCAGTTAAAACACAGCCTTCAACAGATCATTTTGATTTATAATGACAAACAGAAAAGCTTGCTTAAAAACATTAAAGAAATTAAACAAAAATCAATGAACAGATTTAAGAGACTTCCCACTACACAGTTCAGTATTAAAATACATAAAAGGACTGAGAATTTTGACAGTAGACCACAAGTACTGATAGCGTAAATCACCTTGACCATCAGCTTCAGCTCGTTTGAACATCTTTGGAGCACGAGCTGTGTGACTGTTCATAGATGAAACATGCTGACCTACATAAAGTCAGAAAACATCCTATGTATACTTTAAAATCACACCTCATCTTTGGACCTTTTGCCCAGGTGTAAGCTGCCCCTGAGGAGATCTGTCTGCAGATACAAGGGCACTGAGCAACTCCGTGAAAACACACGGGAAACTGCCAGAGGGCCGTGATCGAGAACTATAACCAGTCTTGTGCTTTATGTTCCAGTAAAGATCAGTGCTAGCTAATGTTAGTATATAGCCAGCTGAATACTCATCCTCCAAATTGCTTTGGATGAAGAACATAAAATAACACGCTTTAGCAGAACAGTTTCAAAGACAAATGCTACAGTCGGTGAACAGGAACACTTGAATAACCCTGCTACAGGACATTCTCCATGACTGACACAGACCACTGGTGGCAATTACCTTAGATTATTTTTACTTGCATTTTTTTGAGGCAGTCCAATTCAAAGACATCATTCTCCCTCAATTCCAATAAGCTTTGTTAAAAATGGCACAGACCACTGGTAGTAAATAATTTTCTTTCTGACAATTTATATCAATATAATGCACAGCATCATAGCTTAATACAAATACTTTACATAACAGACACATAAGGACAAAACAAAAGCATATAACAATGCAGCTGCTGCTACTTTACTGTATTATACGGCTGGAAGAGTTTCCTTTAATTTTCTTTGATCTTTTCTGTAGAATTTGAACTTCTGGTACCAATAAGCAAGCAATGTTTCTTTTGGTATTTTTAAAAAGCAGAGGGAAAAACACGGATGAAATAGAATTCAGAGGAAGTGAGATCACAGAAAGGCAACTTTTAAAATATCAGCAAACTGATGTAACATAATAGTTACAGGGGAAAGGTTTTACTAGGCTTAGCAACTCCTAAGTAAAATGGAGTGGAAGGAGATAGAGACCTATTCTTCAGGAATAAAATACTGTCATCTTCCCTAATATCTCAAATTGCTTGATTTATGCACATGTGATAGAGCTGGGGTCATTCTGTTTTAGTCATTCTCAGACTCATTAAAAACATGCACAAACTGTGACCAATGAAGGAGGGAAGGGGAAGTGCAACGAACACCTCAAAAACTCAAGGATAACTGTACAGATTATTAGGACAATAACATATAGAAGTTTATTATGTATCAGCTCATGTTTTCATCTCTTTATTCCCCCTCCCAAGACGACTTGCTATATGCCCATAGACATTTAAAAATAGAGATAAATAAATTTTGTCATTCTGGGTTCGCCTCATTGTAAACCAAGACATAAATCATTATAAAATGTTACTTTTTGTTTATACTGGCAGACTCTGAACGCACCTACTGCTCTTCCTGGCTGGAAGGCATTTCTGAAGGATTCTGATGTTTTAGGCATTGTATAGGAAGCCTTTTTGGTTTAAGTTTGATTTTTGCTCTTGACATTTGTTCCTCACTTACTCTTGTACCATGGCAAGTTTTGTACCTTAAATGCCTGTAAGATGGAATGGCAGGATACTTCTGTAGCTTCGCACAGCGAAGACCCTCCATTTGAGGAACAATGGCGTAAACTTGTAACCCTCATGGGACAGATTGCGTGTCCTCTGTGTAGGAACTGGGAACTGAAAACATTATGCAACTCTCAGGGGCTTATTTCAGATAGCAAATGTCAATTTTGTAACTCAGACATCATTTTAAAGTGATTAAAAATGAATAAAACTTATGTTTAATTATGTTCAAAAGACATCAGTAGCACAGTGCATCTGTGAATTCCTGTCCAAATTCCATGTGATTTTGAGTTCCCCAGCTCTGATGTACTTGGCAACTTGGTACCATTACACTCCAGTCTTGATGTCAAGCTCGTGATGATTTTGTGTTTCATTAATGGTGAGTAATTCATCACATGCTCCTGTTCGGTCATTTGCCTGTTCTTTATGAACCAAGTGCACCATTTCTTGTGATTTGCTGGCATCTCCATTTAATCCACTTGTCTTTCTGTCCTCCATTGCCCCTTTGCCATTGTTAATCACTAGCTTTTTCTTCTGCCCACATCTAGAAAGAAATAAAAACAAAATAAGTACTATAAATGAAGACTAACAGAAATAAGAAAAAAATTGAAAGTCAGTATTGGGGAAAAGGTGCTTGGAAATGAAACTTTATATGGAAAAAAATTGGCAGGAGCTCACTTACTCGATTTGCATCTATCGTTACTACAGATAGGAAGAACATTCCTAACTGAAAGCTTTTCTGTTTCATAACTGAAAGACTTTCTATCATTTGGATATATCCACAATTATGAACTTTGTATATATCCCACTGTAAGGACAGGGTCATTCTAAATCAAGACTTGGCACCACACCTTTGAAAATGCTCAATTTCTTGTGATAGGAGAAAATTTCAATCAAGCTCTCACCTCTTTATACAAGATAACTTTTTCCCTTTTTGTATTAGCGTGTCAGGCCTAGAAGCCCACCAACAGCAAAGAAATACGGGGAACTACTCTTGCTACTATCAACAGCATTGCTCCTTATGATATTAAGTTAGAAAATAGCTACTGTGCTTTTAAAGTTACACTCACTGCAATGTTGCCCAATAAATGCTACATGTAGCTCTGAATGAACACACACACATACTCTTTTAAAAAGTCACCAGTCCAAAACTGATGCATGCTGGTCAACATGGTCTAGGTCTTCTTCATGGTCGTAAAAAAGCACTAGTTACACAGCTGTCAGATTTGCCCCAGACTGTTAGGTTAGTTTTCTAGCTACCTGGTGCTGAACATCCTACTTGTCCTCTAACATCCTTGTGTAAACTGAGTATACAAAGCACAGCTCTCTTAAGAGGGACAATATCTCTGTGAAGTTGTACTTTAAAGTGCTTTCTTCTTAAATGAAGCATATTTTGCCTTAAGGATTAATTTGGCAGTTCAGTTGCACTATTATCCTTTCGAAATATTGTTTTTTCATGCTTACTGACCAATAGATGAGGGTTATTTTATCCGAATGTTGTGGTTTAACCTCAGCCGGCAGCTAAGCACCACACAGCCTCTTGCTCTCTCCCCCCACATAGGATGGGGAGAGAATCAGAAGAGTAAAAGTAAGAAAACTCATGGGTTCAGATAAAGATAGTTTAATAAGTAAGGCAAAAGTCACACACACAAACAAAGCAAAACAAGGAATCCATTCACTACTTCCCATCGGCAGGCAGGTGTTCAGCCATGTCCATCAAAGCAGGACTCCATCACACAGAACGGTTACTTGGGAAGACAAACACATAACTCCAAACGTCCTCCTCTCCCTTCTTCTTCCCCCAGCTTTATATGCTGAGCATGGCGTCATATGGTATGGAACATCCCTTTGGTCATTTGGAGTCAGCTGTCCCAGCTGTGTCCCCTCCCAAATTCTCGTTCACCCCCACCCTACTGGCTGGTGGAGTGAGGTGAGAAGCAGAAAAGGCCTTGACTCAGTGTAAGCAACTGTGCTTAGCAGTAACCAAAACATCCCTGTATTATCAACACTGTTTTCTGCACAAATGCGAAACATAACCCCATGCTAGCTACTATGAAGAAAATTAACTCTATCCCAGCCAAAACCAGCACACTCAAGTAGCTCAGTGCAGTGCGCTAATGTTACACACACCCTTGGGAATGATTCCTGCTCTGCAGCTGTGAAATGATGAAAGAGGCCAGCAAGGAGCTGTGGAGCTCCACAGCCTCTTGAAAGACCAGCTCAGAGTGCCTTTCCTGATGTGATGGTCAGGCTGGGCAGGGTCTGTTGGACTCTGGAAGGAGATCCTAGCACTTTTTACAACAGGCACCAGACAGAGGCAGTCGTCTTTGCAACAAGAATAACAACGACATAACTGAGTAACTAACTAACTAAATAGGACCACACTGAACCTTGACCATTTTGGGTTTTGGTTAAGAAAACTTATGACAACACTAATTTAAAAATAAAGAAAAAAAAGAAATACTAGCAATACTATAGTCAAGCAATTTGCTATTTACTGAGAAGGCCCAATTGCTTGACCTTAAAAAGGCCCCTTCCAACCCAAAGATTCTATGATTCTATGAAATCTCTGCCATACTGACCTCCTAATTAGAAAGGCTAAACCTATTAATTTCTGAATCAGGAAGTTAACTATCTTGAAACTAAGGCCTACACTTCATTAGGCTTTTTCAGACAACCCAAACAAGACTGAAACTGGGGATGCTGCAGTTAGCATTAATTTAAAAAATGGTGTAACTGACAGCATTACACAAATAAAAGCACAGGTCATTCTCACTTTTTAAATAAATTAATGCTTGAAACAATCTCAAATTACTGCTCAGCTAACAATGAAATGCTCAGTCCTCCTTTCTCAGCTATCCAGTTTTCTCATAGTACTGCTGCAGTGTTAATTTAGGATTATTTGGCATTCACATGCAGTATGCTGACTGCATATCAACTACCTCTCTATGAATTTTCAGCATATTAGCGCATCAGAATAGATGAGGAAAGGATTCTTGACTTATTCATGTTATCATTTGGATCCTGCTAAAGTGAAAGAAATATTCCACTCATTTCAAGCATACCAGAGTACATCCCTGCTTCAAAAAGTTTTCCTCACCATGATTAACACATATTACTAGGGTCAATCCATGCATTCGTACACATACATGCACCCACATGCACATTCTGTCTTTGTGACTTGCTCCCAGCTGCATGGAAGCTCAAAGTAAAAGATATGTTTTCCATTAACAGTATCTAGGGCATAATTTACAGCTCTGAGATTGTGTCATTTCTTGTCAGATGCAATCTATAATTAGCCATAGTGGTCCTGTTTGTCTGTTCCTATGGTGACTCTGGGTTAAGAGGGAGGAAACAATGGCAGCCTCTACTTTTAAAGGCACAACAGGGTAACATATATCAATAAGCCATGCTGTGCAGGGTGTATAACTTCAGAATCACTTCACAGAAAGAAAGTTGTAGAGTTTTCTGCTCACCAGATGCTTGATAACTTTCTTATTTCCACAGGTCTCTAATAAAGCTGTCAAATAAGCATTGATATTCCAGCTACAGTCATAGGACAAACATACCAGGTGGCATCTTACTACTGACTTCAGCAAAACTATATCAGTTTACTCTGTCTGGCAATCTGGCATTTAGTTTGCACTGCCTTGTCTCATAGAAGCCTTCTGCATTATGGGTGGGCACTGCCTGTGTTCCCTCCTCACTATGGTAGCATTTCTTTATTCTAGCACCCACACCATGCATTGGAGAATCTTGACACTATTTCACAGAAGTATTAACATATGCCTTCCTGCAACCAGCACACTAGGAATAAATTTGCTCACTGCTTCCTGAACAAAAATCTCCACATATTATATGGTTACTCTGATAAAAAAAGTTCAGATTTGACATTTAAGCAGAAATAGTTACACTGTTAAAGGGGTCAACTTTATCATTCATGTAAGACAATTGAGAAGGAACCTCAAAACAGCCCCCAGAGAAAAGAAAGAGGTAAGAATATTATAACCTATCCTTTAGGTTAGAGTTTTTTCAAATTTCCTGGCTAACTGCACAGATCACTGCAACTTTCTATTCCTCAGCTTCTTCATCTGTAAAGTAGCATAAATAAAGCTACTGAGTACTCTGTTAGCAATGTTAGACTATGTCCCTGTGACTGCCAGGTGGGATACTGCTTTTTGTTTGGAAGGATCAAATTAATCCTGTGACAGCCCTTCATACTGTACATAGACAACACTGTTAATGGTGGAAGATTATACTCAGCTCATTCTGTGGTTGCTACTGTCTATGTCCATCTCACATAGTTTTCACTCTCAGTGAACAGGAGTTTTCTATTAATAAGTAATAGGTAGAGAATAATTAAGTCTCTGTGATCTATATACAGTTAGGTTCCATCTACAAGTAAAGTCCAAATGGTTTATACAGACTTCAAGTGGTTCCACGTGAATGTGAAGGCTGATGTGTGACCTGTACAGGACATGGTGGGCCTTCACATCCCAAGTCACAGAGCTTCGCAGAGGAAGCTCTTTCTTGTCTTAAGCTACTTTTCTTTTAATGAAGCTTTGAAGCCTCTCAATGAAGAAAATAGCATGGCAGTGTGTTTTTAAAAAGTAAAAGAGCTACCTTACCTTCTCCGACTGTTAACAGCAATGCACACTGCAAGAATCAATGCAAGTGCCACAAGAGCAGCAACTATGATCAGCCATTCTGTGGGGAGAGTTGAGGGAGGGGAGGAGAGCATGTTAATATATCTCGTGTAGTTTTGCCATTTTGCAGAACTGCAAGAACACAAACTTTTACATTCTTTAAACTGTCAGACTTTTTTCCTAGCTTGCATCAATGTTGTTTTGTTTTACAAAGTGCTTCTGTGCAAATCGAATAAATTTTCATCATTCAGCTATACACAGGCCAACTGAGATGAAATACCCCAACACTGTTAGCACCTATAAGCACTATACTTAGGCGAGCATAGGTGAAGAGTAGTATCACTGATTTATGCCAAGAGCAAAAGAAAAGGTTTAGCAATGATACACCTGCAATCCCAGATAGAAAAAGCAGGATGACTTTCAGGTGGAGTGAAATGTTCATTTGTTCATTTAAAATTTTACTTTAAGGGCAAAAATACTAAAAATAATTTAACTAATACTAAATAATTCAATAATACTAAAAATACTTTGGGGCAAACTTTTTAAAAAAAGGAACTATAAAACCCTAAGAGATCATATTAGCTACATTTCACTCCAGTGGAACAGAGTCAATAAGAAGATGGCTGAGGAATTTGCTCTTAACATTTTTAGTAAAAGAGATTTCACAACCTTCCAAGTAGCCTGTTCTTTAAGCTGTGCTACGATTATAGACAGAGATCCTCTCTGAAAAGCTAACTGCTTTCTTTTGTTTGTTTGAAACAAGTCTCTCTTGTTTAACAGGCCTCCTGCATTTCATTTGAAACAAATTACTACTTCTAATTAGTTAATTAATTATTCCATGGTGAAAAACTGATAAGCATTCTTTTCGTAGCATACTCTTCTCATACAACCCTTCAGTTTTCTCTGAAAATTATGAGATCTTCAAAAGGTGCTTCAAAGGTTACCTTTCAAAAGCAGTCTTTGTGCTCTTCTCCCTTTTTTTCATATGTGATTAACATAATACCTTGAACTGAATAAAGAGCTTAAGCTCTGGACTTGCTACGCCTAAGTAGAGTGGGATAAATACTTTCTCTGTTTTAAAAATTACTATATTGTTAATATGTCCCAGAATATATTTGCATTCTTTTGCAGTTGTATCATGGTGTTGGCTTCTTTCTATTCCATTTTAATCTTCAAGCCCTATTCTGCAACACTCGTCACAGCTATTATTTTCACCAAACATTCTTATGGATATACTTTGCATGTATCTCTACTCAATTTTGCCTGATCTCATATCAATTTATAAAGGTTATTTGGATCTTAATCCCATTCTCCAAATGCATGATGTATCTCACCTTGGTATTACTGAGTTGAATTGTTATTGAATTATATGAGTTACAATATACTCAATTTTTCAGACTACTAGTGAAAATGCTGAATATTATCTGATTCAGAAAAAATCCTGGAATGACTGTACTTGACCTTAAATTGTTAAAACATGTGACTTCAAAAACCTACCTGGTACCTGGGCCAGTGTTGGTTGTGAAACTATTTTTGTTGTTGTGGTCTCTCCAGGGAAAGTAGTGGACTCATAATCTCCCTTGTGTGGTCCTTGATTACCATATATACTGGAGGTAGATCCTAAAGAACAAAACTATCCATTAGGCCAAATATGCTTAGTGAATATTTAACAGTGAGGTACAAAGACTATGACTTTCACAATTAAAAAAACATATTCTAGCAAGTTCATGCTGAGGTCATTAACAAGTATTTATACTGGAAATAATGACATAGACTATAATCATCATACTTATCTGAACTATGGCTAGTTTTAGTATTTTGAATAACAAAACTCATGGTTTTCCCCTCTTGTGTCTCTCATGTTTCAATTTTGAATACGCTATACTTCCGTAAATGAAAATGCAATTATAATTGCCTAGAATTTTTCTGGAGAAAATGTAAATACATGTGAATGTTGGCAATTTTTTGAAGAGGTTTTTGTCATACAAGTCAAACATCTTGTCTGTTCCATGGGGAAAAGGGAGGTTGGGGGGAGAGAGAGAAAGCACTTTACTTTGTTATTTAAACATAAAATGATCAATATGGAGACATTTTGAAACTTTTATTTTTATTCCTACACAGGATAAAACTGAATTTCTAAAATTCTAATGCTTTCATAAAATAGAAGGATAGTTCTCTGAACGGTTTTAGATTTGATAGCTATGTACAGAGTGTGACTTTAAAAAAATCAAACTATTTTTCCTAATAGAAAAAATGCTTTCGAACTTAGAGGTGGACCTCCTTGTCCTTTTTAATAAGTTGTGCAACTTGGTTCTAAGATGATATTTGATCTTAAATCAAAATGCATACTTCCAGTCTCAAGTATTTGCTACGCTGGCCATACCACTTGAACTTTTATCCAATTACATTCCTGGTCCACGCTGTTGCCATACGGATATCCCAAGTCTAAAATTATCAGCAGACTATAGATACAGCAATTTAATTTGGGACTACCACTTCATTATCACTACAAATAAGATATTACAGATCTTTACCTCTCTGAATTTTTCCAGACTCTAGTAGAGCAAATTAAGCACTGTAATCAGCTCTGAAGTTCTTTTTCTTTAACACATGTTACAACTCGCTTCTAGGCAGCATTTCTGATCTCATTGCCTAATAGCAGCTGGCAAATACAAAACTGAGAAGCATGTTTTTTCCCTCCGTTACACTTAGCCAGTAAGTAGTTCATGAATCTTCTAGATGTTTTCATTACTTTTATTAACAAGAAACTTACTGACTGGTGAGTTGTTTTGTGCTATCTCACCACAAAGGACAGAGCACTAATTCAGCAACCAAGGGTCCTCATCTAGCCTCCAAGAAGGCTGACCAAGAGGAACATACTCACTTGCCTACCCCACACCTCAGCAGAATTTTTTTTTAAGATGCTTTATATCATCCTTGAGAAATGCCTGAGCATTTCCACCACAAGCTCCTTAGAAAAGCATGTAGACATTTATTAAAAGTTGTGTGCTTAGAGGACATTAGCCTTTTCCCTCCCCTGAGCATTGAGAAGCAGCAGCAGAATTAAGTCAGAGCCCCTGCTGTTATGGCTCTGGGAAGGTGCTTGCAAGTGGCAAGGAAGGATCTTTAAAAGCTCTCTACATTTAATTTTGATGATGTACTAGGTTTTTTTCTGACAGTTATTTTTTGGGTTCCTTCAGTGGACTGATCTGTTATTGCATGGACACTTGGAATGTGACAACGACAGATCAGTCATTAGTGTGATGTCAGACCACAGCTTAAACATTGCTGTCGAGAAAAAGCAATTGAAAGTAGTATAGTACATCATTCATTTGTTCAGAGAAAGCCTTTATCTATAGTCTGCCAATATATTTGTTAATCTTTTCCATTCTATTACAACAATATTGGGGCAATGTTACAAATGAATGAACCTTTCAATAAATAAACTTTTTATGATGATGGTAATGTCTTTGTAATTCCCTTGAATCATGTTTTTAAAAAGCACTAAGCGAAGATAACTGAAAAAAAGGAAGAGTTTTGGGACTATGGCCTTATGAGCCTTTACCAGGGCACTGAAAATGCAAAGAGTCAATGCAGACATTCACCTTGAAAATTATCTTCAAACTAGTTCCTACAGGTTTTATGTGCTCAAAACAGAAAGGTAGCAAACATTTTTTCACAGGGTGTAATGTCTCCACATAAAATTAAGGAGGCGGCTTAGATGAATTAAGTGAAAAGAGCAGCGATAGTCAAGAAATGAGTTTGTTGTAGTAGGAAACCATTATTAAAAATAGATTTTTTGTTTCCAATAAAATTCTATCAAATATATATTTTGCACTTATATTGCTGTGTCTGTGTCAAAATACTATAAGTCAGGCAATTTTGATAGGGTTGATTTTATTGGGTGTATATAAAATTCAGGGGAAAAAAAGCAGGCAAAATTCTACCTAACAATGTAGGAATTAGCATTAATTAATTAATAACAGGATTATCTTTAAATTGCTTGCTATATAAAAATATAAAAATATCTTGTTTATGTGCAATGAATGTCCACAGAGCACTGGCCAAAATCTACCCTGGGATGGTTCCACTAACTTCCAAGAAAGTGCATGAAAATAGTATTTGGATTAGTGTGCATGAAAAAAAACCTTACTGTGAGGATAATTATTTGTATGGAAACTGCATTTGGGAATAAGGAAAAGTCCCCTCATTATTAGCATGTGTACGGGAAAAAAAAGGTTATATGTAGTGTAATAAGTAAACACTGTTAGTGTTAACTGCACTAACTCTATCAGAAGAATAACCCTTAAAAAAAAAAAGTTGTTAACACATGAAATGTCAGTTACAGCCCAGTAACATAGCTATAATTAATCACTGGCAAGATACAAACAGCAAATACACATATAAAAAAAACACTTCACAGAGAATTACCTTTCTTTTGAAACATATTCAACTAATGTAGATAGAATTGGGATTGGGGAAAAAGTGACAGACAGTTAAGTGTTACATAGCTATCATTTGTGCCCAGCAAAAAAGACAGAAAAAATACTATCAACGTATGTATAAGTGTGAGGAGAAAGTTTACACTTGTTCATTTTGATAACAGTGTTACCATATACAGATAACAGAATATAAGAAAAGGTTATTTGCAAAACACTATTTTCAGTCTTTTAGCAAATGTCCTCTGCTTTGCACAGGAAGAGATTCCCTTTAACAACATTTTATAAGCAGGTTGTAAACAATAATAAAAACCAAAAAGGAAATAATAATATGACAATAATTTACAATTACGTTTAGTACACACGTTTTTGGATGATCGTCGTTATCCAAAATAATAACTGACAATGGATAATTGAAAATGCTCGTCATTTGTAGTTCTTACTAGTAGGAAGAGGAGTCTGCAATTGGGCAAGATGATCTTCAATGTCTGGAAAAACTGCAGGTATCCAATTGATATGGGAACCATCTGTGGTGTTTCCTTGTTCACTCTGACTTCCAGATGGAGTGCCAGGTGCCAGTGGCTCCTTGGTTGCTTTCTCTTGGTTAACATCATCCACGGACTCTGCGACTACCATGACGATGGCATGATCAGCTTTAAGGGTGAGCACTCACAAAACCACCACCCACATTATTTCCCTTTTTCCTGTATAACAGGAAGCCAGAAAGCCACATCCATCTTCTTCATTAAAAGCACAGAAGGAGAAAAGACATGAAGGCCTTCCCTTCTTCCACACTGCCACTGGCTTCTGAGAGACCCTTCAGCACGACATACATGCACACCATGTTGGAGGGAGATATTGGCTACATATACAGATCCCAGTGACAGATGGAGAAGGAAGACCTTCAGAAGAGACCACAGCAGCAGCAAACTAACCCTGTAATTCAGGAGTGAGAGGCTGCACTGCAGCCAGATCTGTGGCGGTCTTGCCTGGCAGTCCACCGGTGAGGAGGACTAAGGAACTGAAGGCAGAATTTATGGAACATAATTCTGTGATTGCCCTGTTGTCACTACCAGGACAGCACTCCCCAGTGACAGTGCTGCTGCTGAGTCACAGGAGCAAACCACCTGATTAACATACCAGAGCACCTCCACCACACCAATCATGGTGCCAAAGCATATCGAGTCTGATCCCACTGATAGGCAAGAAAGGAAAATGGGATTGGGGATTCAGAATCGCCAAAGGGTGTGGCTTGCAGAATAGTCAGGAGGACACCCAGAAACATGCTCCAGCAAAGGACAGGAACCACCAAGTGTAGCAGCAAGGAGTTCCTTATGCCTTGTGAAGGTAATTCTATCAACAGCACAAATCCCACCACAGATTTTTGCACTGCAAGTCCACACTGAGAATGCAGACCCCCAGGATGAGAAAGATAGAGAAAGGAGTCAATTTCAGAAGACGTAATGCCTTATTTTGCACAGGCATGAGAAATGAGTATGATCCATTATTCTTACTGGTACCCATCAAAGGAGAGTCATCATCAGCTTTGTTCGTACTAGCTGTGATCCTGTGGAGGACCTCATCCCCAGGGGCGTCTGTGGGATGCATGATGAATTCAGTGCCCTGTCCTGGTTCATTATCTGAAGGCAGAAGTGGCTGAGTTGGGTCTTCATGGTGGGCACCATCAGGAGAGGCAACAGCTGTTACCAAGATGTGAGGTGTCCATGCTTCCTGGGTTATGTCTTCTGGTTTCAGAACATCAGTGGAGACTATGACTGTTGTGATGATGGCTAAGTTAATTTCAAAGATCTTTACAAAACCCCACTTAATGTATTTTTCCCTCTTTGTTTTATTTAACAAGCTCTACCTTTTTCTTTTTTACCCTATGCAGAATACACAGTGAGGAAAAACAACAACCCACAAGCAAACAAGGTCTTCTGTCACATTATTTTTGTTTGTCTGTTCCTTCACTAATACTCTATTGATCACTTTAATAGTTGCTTATTCATTTCCTAAATTTCAGTGTGGATTAAGGCGTGTAAAGACTTTCCAAAGAGTAGGTAATAGCCACTTAGACCTGACTATTTGAGATAGACAATACCATCATGTTAAAAAAAGGTCTTTTAAAGTTTATTTAGGCATCTCTCTTTTTCCATAAGATGATGATAATGTGTGCTGGTATCCCAAGAGAAAAAATTAAAATTAATTCAAATGGAAAATTAAGGAATGAAATTGTTTACTGAACATTCTTTACACATCATTCTGGCAGTGCTAAGACTGTTGCTGATGCAAAAGAGTAAGGATGCCACAAAAGCATGCTAAGAAATAGGCATAGCTTAACAAAATACACTTTCAGAATTTCCAAGTTCTCCAAAACATTAACTGAATAATAAAGGTTAATATTAATTCAAATTTACACCACCAAAAACTTAAATCACTAACCAAAATGAGAAATCAAAAGATGCATTTTCAAACAACAGTAGCCTAAAGTGTTAGTTTTGAAAATACCTAGTGATCACTATTTAGAAGGGAGAAAAAAAAAATATTATTTTCAGAATAAAATGGGTATAAGAATTCCTGTTGTTACACAGGAATAAGATTAGAATTACTTGATTGAAAACATTTGAATAAATTGCCAAATCGTAATTGAGGTTTCATGTTTGCAATTGATCTGTAAAACCACATAAAGCTTAACAGGCTGATAACCATGAACTGTGAAGCTTTATAGGATTTCTTCCATATTTAGAAAACAGGAGTAGGGAGTAGAGAAAAGAACTGTATTTTAATCCACACAATCTTTGGTTTTCATAGTTCTTTGGCAAAGTGTTGCGGATTAAATAATCCTGATGAAAACGGATTTTGAAGAAGGGAAAGCGTAAATGCTAATTTTTCCTTAGCATTTTATTTTTAGGAAATGCAAGAAAAATGCAAAAAGTTTTGAAGCACTATGATGTCATAAAAATTCATTACTAAACAACAGAAATACTAGAATAAAAAAGCAATATTTTGATTTGGGATAATTTTAACTGGATAACATGCAGAGTTTAGGACTCAAAGTTAAAATATTGCAGAACTGCATGAACAAACTGCAGTAAATTATTTCAAAGTTCACAGTATTAAGAGAGTCTGTGGCAATGGCAAGACCAAGAATGATCAGACATCAAAAACTGTTTTTGTCTATGATTCATTTACACCATCCACCACCCCCACAAAGCCATTGCTTCCTCAGTATCTCCTTCTACTAAAAACACACCCAAGAAAAGCTGAGGGACATAAGAAATAGGGGACCCAGAGAAAAGACAGCAATTCTTGTTGGGATGTTCACATGCAACAAAATCATAAAAATGTTTGCACTGCTAGTTCACAAAAAGAATGTAGACTCCCAGGATAGAAGGATAAGGGATAGGACTCAATTTCAGAAGAAATAATGTCTCATTTCACACCCGGCATGAGAAATGAGTATGATTCATTATTCTTACTGGTACCTGTCAGAGGAGAGTCATCACCAGCTTTGTTCATGCTAGCTGTGGTCCGGTGGAGGACCTCATCCCCAGGGGCATCTGTGACTTCAGTGCCCTGTCCTTGTTCATTATCTGAAGGTAGAGGTGGCTCAGCTGAGTCTTCATAGTAGGCACCATCAGGAGAGGCAGCAGCTGTTACCACGATGATTTAACCAGCTGAATTAACCAGGTGAATTCCACCTGTGTACTGCTGTGCCCCTCCCATTCCCACCATGTTCAAGTCTCCTGTTCTCTTTAAATCACTGCTACCCTTTTCTCACCACAAAAGGGGAAGAGAAAGGACACCTTCTGTCCTCCCGTACATCATCGCTGCTCTCTCAATGTATTGATTGGACATTTTCATTTGGTATTCTCATCCACTCTTTTACTTAATCCAAAATATTCCCAAAGACAGTGGACACAGGGAAGGGACATAGAGACAGCAGTCAGGACAATTCCCTGACCTGTGTCTCATGCTGAGCACAGATCCTCAGCTTCAGGGACACTGTCAAGTACTGCTACAGTGTGTTTTACATTGCAGATATCAATACTGACAGTAAAGAACTCTTTCTACAGGCATTGATTCTCCTTTGTTGCTCAAGACTCTGTGAGTGTTGATAAGTTTTAGAAAATGGTTATAATTCATGGTCTGGTCATGGTAGTCATAAGATTAGGTTTCCTCCCAGAATCAGCTTCAAATTTTGGCATTACTAAAGGATTTCACCTATTAGAATTACTTTGTGGTGTGGTGTTTACTGAACCCACCACTCACACTGTTCTTCTCTTCCTTACATGCAGACTTTCTGGTTTTTATTCTAATTGGGATCATAAAGAAGAAAAGGAAACAGACTTTTCTATGCATTTTCATTGTCATCAGCTTTTCAGCTTTGTAACCTAAGCTATCCTGCTGTTTCAGAATAGCTGGCTAATGCTGTATAATGGCAGGAGCAAAAAGAAGAGAAACATCAGAGAAACAGCAATCATAAAAGAAATTCAACTAGCTGTCACAAAATCAAAAATAGTTTCTGAGCATTTTCTGTTTAAGAAAGGATTAAAGTTACCTTTCCTCTTATTTCAGGAATAAGTAATGTGTTTCTCATATCATGTTTTTAGAACATTATTTTGATGGTATAAGTGGTATGTGTAACACAACACTGCATTATTATGTGTCATGCCAGTTTTATAAATTCCTTTCTCTCATCATTCTACAAACCAGAGGCAGAAATGTTTTGATAAAAACTATGAAAATAACATTCTTTCCCCAGATGGATATTCAAAAATCAAAAGCATTAACCTGTTGATGTACAAAAATGAATATGAATTCAACTTTATGGTAAAGACAGTTTGGCAACATCAAATACTATAACTTACGTAATGAGCTGGACGCAATTCCACAGTCATTTTCACTAAGGAACAGAATACACTAAAAGTGGTGTTGATAAGTAAAAAATAAATGTTCTGTACGGAGCTAAAATTGAACATTTCCATCTCACCACCATCCAAGCAAAGCACAGAGAAAATTAATCACTCTATATCGTTGAGATACAGAGATCAGTAGTTACTCCTCTCTACAAGTTCATACAGTATCTTTCCAAGACAGGCCATTTGAGAGACAGAAGTGATGAAATATACATAACTGACATTTTTGCTAATACCTGTAGTGGAAGACTCTTTTTCATGATTAATCTTTCTGGAAGGAATAATTCTATCCATTACAGCAGGTTGTGTGGCATAATCCTCTCTCTTGTCCCAACCTGGATACACCAACACGTCTTGCGCTGAGTCATTCTGTTTGGCCCCATGGTTGGAGGCCATAGCTGTTATGATGATGGTGAAGCAATTATGAACTCAGTACATAAAGATGCATTTCTCATATTACTCTCCTCTTCGGTTCTTGTCTCTATGACAGGCCTTGCTCACATGTCTACTACATTTAATAGCAAAGAGAAGTAAAGCAGATATGCTTCTCATTCTGGTTTATGTTTAGAAAAGTTGCCTACTCTCACCAATAAGACTGACTCCTTCCTCAAACTGAGCATAAGCTTTTCAGAATCAAGATGTCTCATTGTTTTTCAGAAGTATTTCCCTGAATCATGCTGTTGACTTTTTATTAGTTGAACATCAAACAAACATCCACTGATACAGAATTAAGAAGAGCAAAGGCAGAAATAACTGCAAGAATATGACCCATCTGTAAGATTTTAATCACAGAATTTGAGTGTATTGACTATTCCATTTTTTTCCCCTCAAGATTTCACTGTTTTATTAGTTGCAGCATCTCCAGGAAAATAGACAAGGAAGTCTGACAGAGGGGAAGGCTAGCACATGCTGCATATTTGTGAATGGCACACACAGTAAATAAGACAGGATTCAACTGGATAATATTTGATATTGCAGTTATTTAGAAAAATATTATATTGTCCATATCAACCAATCTGTAGCTTTTATTAGACAGTCACAGCAAAAGAGTACCCAAATCTTCTAAGCAGCATAACCTTCCTTAAACCCTTCCAACTCAATGAAAAAAACCCAGGAAAATTGCCACAGCATGTTAAAATTTTAATTGCAAGTATGCCAAATTATATTGCTATAGTAGTATAGTATTGTACAGTACGGTATAATATTTATATATATCAGTAATACATTGTACTGCATCACCAGATTTTCGAAGGATGTTGATGAAACACCTGGGGTTGACATCTTAGCAGAATGTGGGCTTAGGGACTGCTGAAGCAGTGAGCTATACAAAACTTTTGGTAATAAAATTACATTCAGTTGTAGGTATAGATCCACAGTATACAGAATCTCAAATAATGGTTATGATATGCTTGTCTTCAGTGTCCTGTATTTGATAATCTGCAAGAGTAGATGATGAACTGATGTTCACTGTTGGCAGTGCTTAGTACAGCACATCAGTCATTAACTAGGAAACTTAGTACACTCACAGGAACAGAAACTAATATATGTCAATTTTCAGTTACTAGCTTTATAGTATAATTTGATCTTTTACATTTCAATTGCTTCAACAGATGGAAGAAAGAATCTTGTCTTTTATTCCTCATTATGCTTTGTTTTTTTCCCTTCATCACCAGTATCATCTTGTAATAGTTCAAAAGTGAGGTGAGTAGATATTTTAAATAAAAATTTTTAGATATAATTGTCATATTAATAAAAACTGACACCCCTCCCGATCCAATAATGACTTGCAACAGGGGAGTGAACACAGCTCCCAAATATGTGAAAAATACAACAGGCATTATTATTTTTCCTTTTAAACATTCATTGCTTCCTACTGATAAAATGCTGGTAGGTAGCCTGTTAAAATCTTTTGAATGCATGACACAGAACAGAAAATGTAGGAGACAGTTACAGACTTAATCTACTATAGCTCTTGACACACAACCCAAATAGGAGAGAAAACAAAACTCCAGGAACAGGTCTGAATAATAGAATAATTAAAAAAAAAAAAGTAACATCAGAATTTCTCAGGTTTATTCAAGAACCTCTGTTATGGCCTCATATGCAAAATTGTTAGTAAAAAACCCCTAAAACTAAACCTTGAGTAAATGTGACCTATAATATTACCTGTATGAGAAGATTCCTTTTCAATATAATTTTCAGCTGCAACAGTATGTTTTTCAATACTCCCAGTGGTATTTGCAGGATTTTGTTCTTGACTGATCCATCCAGAATGAACACTGTGTAATAGTGGATGTTGGGTTGGTCCTTGACGTTTTTCATTTTCACTTGTAACTAGTGCTGATAAGATGATAATTCAATCAATAATGATCAAAATACCCAACACCAGTCATATTATTCTCATCTTCATGGTCTAAGCAACAAGGGAGGTTGGCTTTTCTGTTTTGGCTTTTTCTTTTCATTGTTGCATTTGATGTGAAATGAAAGATGAAAGAAGACAAAAGTTCTTTGAAAACCCTATCACACAAAAGCATCACTAGGATCGGACGATTTATGGG